>NC_143579.1:205464844-205616693 GCF_048544385.1 Mastigoproctus giganteus
AGCAAAAGAAACATTTTCTAAACAGAAATTGGCCTTTTTTATATTCTTCAGAATGCAAAACTAGTTTAATGATCAATGAAATTCATCTGAAACCTTATACTGATTACAAAGGTGGAAGTGTACTGGGAAAATCTTTTGATAGTACTGATGCAGCTACAAGTACTTATGTATTTACAATTCAAAGCTTATTTTCATATTACAAAGATGTCATTTATATTTTATCCGTGAAAAAAAAATTACTGCAGAAAAATTACATCCAGTTTTGAAAAAAAAAAAAAAAAAAAAAAATGTGGGTTTGGTTAAAATTGGTTATAATGTTGGAGCAATTGTAAGTGATAATAATTCAATCAATAGAAAAAGTATTTCAGAGAAATAATTTTAAATTTGCTAATTAATACCATTATCAATATTTTGCTCAATTATTGTAAAAACAAAAATGATATATTAAAAGAAACACTTTTTTTTTTTTTCATATTGTCCAACATATATTAGTTTTCCATTATGCACAGAAAATAAAGTAGATTTATATTCAAGTCCTTGCTTTCACTTTTCTCAATTCTATGCAGTGGTGTAGCTTTGTGTACTTCTTATGGCCCACTTATATTGACATAAAAATGCAGTGCTCAAGCTTTATTCTTAAGGAGATGCTGGTACAGGTCACTATGATAATACAGATCAGTCCAGAGCTATTCTGATTGATTTGTCCTACCAGTTATTCAATCTGGTTAGCTTAGTCACACAGGCAGCCCATCATCTTTCATTCAGATTCATATAGGGATCCTACCAACAGCTTACACCAAAAGAGGGTGAGAAGTGGACATTACTTAGTTGGCGCCCCACAAGCCTAAGAGATTAAGAGATATGGGTGTCTCCAACTGGTTAGATAGCCTCAGACCTTTCAGCTGAGGTTTACTGACAACTCACATGCATTAATATGTTCAGATTTTTAAAAATTAAATTCAATACATTATAACTCATTAATACCTTCCAGATCCCAGAGAGAATTAACATCCATTAATGTTCCAGTTCGCCTGATTTTTACAGAATGAGTTGCCAAATCATATGCTCCAGATGACTCTGTAATATAAAAAGTAATATAAAAGGAAAAAGCTAAGTAAAGATTTGCTCTAGATTTATTTAAGAAAAATTTAGTCAAGATTATAACAGTTATAACACATTCACTAGATCAATAAATTTTACATAATTAAATTGACTTTGGGTGGGATGAGATAACATAATTCTTATTAACAAATTACACAAATACGAGTTAATTAAAAGCATCAAATATATAAAAATAAAATATAATATATAAAGTAATGAAATAATGTTAAAATGTAGAGTCCTTCCTGTGTTTAAAAACATGAAGCAGTCCATGAACTATCCGGACCCTAGGCAACAATGGTTAAACATAAATATTAAAACTCAATAAAAATTATATATAAATAGCCGTCCATGGGAAAGATACTTTGCAAGGGACTTTGTCGAGGGCTAAACCCCTACAAAATACCAAACCCATGGCTGACAGAGCTATCAGTTTCTGTTGTCATCTGCCTGTATAACTAGGACCTAAAGCGTCCATAAGTACCCGAAAGATTGGTATAATATAATAAGATAGAAATTATAATAATAATAATAAAAAATAATAAAATTAAAATAAAGAAATTAAGTAGCTTATTAATAGTAATTTTGCAGCATACAGGCTGGATGACATTTAGCCTGACCGATAGCTGAAACCAAAATAATAAATAAACAAAAACAACAGAAACTGATAGCTCTGCCAGCCATGGGTTTAGTATTTTGTAGGGGTTTAGCCCTCAACAAAGTCCCTTGCAAAGTATCTTTCCCATGGACGGCTATTTATATATAATTTTTATTGAGTTTAATATTTAAGTTTAACCATTGTTGCCTAGGGTCCGGTTAGTTCATGGACTGCTTTGTGTTTTTAAACACAGGAAGGACTCTACATTTTAACATTATTTCATTACTACATAACAACGGATGTAATGTTCTATCGCAGATGGCATTAATCCGATTGGTTAATATTATCATATAATATGTCCGTTCAATGCTTTAGTAATTATAGCATCACAGTTCCATGCTTTAGTAATTTGATTCTATATAATATATAAATATACATTGTAGTAAAATTTTAAAGAAATAAAATCACATAGTAAAAGGTTCTTTTTCTTTGGTTTAAGTTTATGCTCTTATTTTTTTACTCATCACTTATCACTTTTAAACTCTGCATATTTGAATATTATACTTTTACTTTATTTCCCATCATTTTAGTGTTTTAAATAAATTGTTGTTATAATTTATTGTATGGTTAATGTTTACAAATAAGTTGTATTGTCCTCCAAGGAATTTTATAACAGCTACCTATATAAAAAAAAAATATTATAACTAATAATAAATATTGGAACGAAATTTTTCATAAGCTGATTAATTAGATATTTAATCTTCATGTCAGAACTATGCCTTTTGAAGCTATATCAGAATACTAATTTTTTGAATCTTAAGTTTCAATTACTGTATTATCCATCCAAAATTAAGTTGATTCCATACCAGTTCTAACACTAGACTGCATTTTACAAATTCTGAAAGGATTTGAAAAGCAAGAAATCTGAACTCTTTTAGACAGTAACATAATTTTTGCCTATTGCATCAATTTCTCATAAACACCCATACCACTGTAATAACAAGGATCATAAAACACGATTTACACAAAAATAAACTGGTATTTAATATAACTATATATTTAAAATCAAATTACATAAAAACAATAAAGCAAATAGGTTAAAATACAATAAAATGATCCAATATAAATATAAATACCAATTCTGTAGCTTTCCAAAGCCAAGGCTTTCGTCATAAACAAATTAGGCAAATTTCTGCACATCTATTCTACAACCATCTTTCCTCAATTTGAATCTGTGCCTCCTCCTCAGGTGTGGCATATGAGCAAGAAAAAGAATCTCATCAGCACTGAGCTTGCTCAAACTATTCAAGGCCATATACACTTCAATCAGATCAACTTGCAGGTGTCTAAGTCTCCAGACATTGCAATTTGCAGAAATTAAGCCTATCTTCGTAACAGCAACCCTTTGTTCCCCTCTCTAATCTCATTGCTCTTCTCTGTACTCATTCTAATAGCTCAACATCTTACCTAAAATGAGGCCTCCAGACCTGTATGCAGTACTCAAGGTGTGGCCTGACCACTACATTAAACAAGTGGATAATCACCTTATCCCTGCTATCAAAATTCTTATATATCACTGAAAAGACCATGAACTACTCTTGCAGCCTGTGCACTGCTCAGAAAACTTCATATCTGACTGTGCAAATACCCCCAGGTCTTTTTCAATCTCCACTACCCTGAGCGTAGTACCGCACAGTTGGCATGTTACTCTAGGGTTAATGCTACCCATATGCAGTACTTTGCATTTGTCAATGTTAAACTTCAGTTGCCACTTCTCAGCTTATCTGCTAAACTTTTGTAGATCCTGTTGCAGTAGTGTACTATCATTGCTGTCATTAACAAGCCTACCAACCTTCGTATCATCTGAAAACTTGGACATTAACCCTGATATACCTTAATCTATATCATTGATAAATACAGAAAACAACACTGGGCCCAACACCGAACCCTGGGGAACTCCATTAATAACATTAGTCCCGAAGAGCAGGGTCCATTAATTACCACTCTGTCTTCTCCCACTCATCTATCCTTTTATCCATTGTAGCAATTTGCCTCCAATGCCGCACTGATCTAATTTGTGCAACAGTCTTCCATGTGCAAGTATCAAAAGCCTTTCTAAAATCCAAATATATGATATCAGAGTTATTCATTGCATCCAGTTTCTTTGTGACCACATCATAGTATCCAATCAAATTGGTCAGGCAAGACTTTCCGTTATCAAAAACCATGCTGTGTCTGAACTATAACTGCAGTCTTGTCTAGATGATCCTGCAGTGCTTCTTTAACCAGTAACTCCATTATTTTCCCCGGAACTAGAAGTTAAACTAACAGGTCTATAATTACTTGTGTCACCTTTTGATCCCCCTTTGTAACCGGGGAAACAATTGCACATTGCCAATCCATCGGGACCTCCCCTGAGTCCAAGGACATATTATATCCTTGGACTAGTAGTAGGTTATGTTCTTAGAAAAGGTGACAAAAAAAGATATAATTGAGAATTATGCTCCTAAAGGTCAAACTTGTTTACTGTATTTAACCATCCATATCTAGATAACATGAATATTAAGTGTTTTAATTACATGCATTGAATATGTTTTTTGAAGAAATATTTGCACAGTTTATTATTCAACTGGTTTCCAAATGAAGCATAAAGCACTTATGTCTTCTTCATATTTGTCCATCTCTCTGCCATCACACATAATAACTTTACTACATGTGGATGAATTTTCATAAAATTGTATATTCAGCTCTTTTAGAAAAATCTGTTGAGCCATCCTATTTTTCATTAAAATTAAACCACTAGATCTCTGGCAATTATTACTTCTGTTTGTCCATCTGCAAATAATTAACTGGACTACCAGTAGCTGGGTTTCTATGCAATATTACATTTGCCTCTTTTAGGAAAATTTGTAGAACCATCAAATTTTATTGAAATTGGACCAATAGATATCTGGCAATTATTATTTCTGTGTCCATCTATCTGCACGTAATAATTTGACTCTCTTTGGATGGATTTTCATGAAATTTTTATATTTGGTTTCTTTAGAATGAATTGTTGAGCTTACTTCACTAAAATTGGACCAACTGAAATCTGGCAATTAATATTTCTTTCTTCCCCCCCCATATATATCATATAAAGTTATCCCTATACCATATGTTAAAGTTTAAGCAGGTTTCAGTTTTTTTAGACACATCAGTGACTTATATTATGCCGCAGTTAATGAATGGGCAATATGGTGGATGCACAGAAATCAAAAGCTCTCAGTTCACGAGTAAGTCATTGCTTTCTGATTTTTTTTGTTTTAATCATGAATTTTTACTCTTTGCTAATGTGCCTAAAATGTAATGCAGTGCATTAGATTTCAGGCACATTAACTAACTTGTTTTCACTTCTAATACCACTTTGCTATCACTTTTTTTTACACCACTACCACTTCAGCAGATGGCTAGTATGTCCTTATTAATATATGATAAACCTTTCTGTTTATCAGCCATCTTTAAGGATGAAATATTAATCAAAAATTTATAGATCAAAATAAATCAAACTGATGAAAGTCAAGGCTACTTGTATATTTTGAATACTATGAAAGCTGTTCAAAAAAGCTTTGCAAGTTTTTTTTTTTTTTTTTTCAAGCTGGAGAGAGCTTCTTGCAAACTTCGCGTTTAACAGTCTACTTATCACAAATCTTTACATTTATCTTTTCTTCTGCTGAACTTTATAGCTCTTAACACAGACATGCAAACTGAAGTGCCATGACTTGCACAATCAATTGGCACAGCTAATTGTTCCAAATTAACAGATGCTTAATTGTTTTTCCATTTATTTTCCCACTTCAGTATGCTGTACCATCAAAAAGAGCAATGTAGATTGAGTAAGGAGATCCAAAAGCCTTTACTTTTATTCCTAAAAAGAGATATATAAAATTATCTTGTAAAAAAATGTGTTTTGTTTTTTTCTTCTTGTTATTTTATTATTATTTTTAATATATTCTATTATTTGGTAATATTCTTACCAAAGCAATTACAAAAAATATTGCTTTAGTAACTTCATGGTGCCAAGTTTTTTGTTTCCAAATTTTGATCAATCAGCAGCCCAAAGCATATGTTGTTGTTTGGTTTTTAGGAGCATTAGCAACTAAGGCCATATTGCTCCGGGATATGCGGTGGTCATTCCCTGACCTTTCCACATCCTCCGTATTTGGTGGTGACAGGCTCGAACCCCGGTCTAATCAAGAAGCGTGTGCTACGCACTGTTGCTCCTTCCCACCTGGCTACGGAGGTGCCCGCCCAAAGCATAAATAAACAAATAAGGATAATATAAAGTAGCTAATAAAAATAAGTTAAACACAGAAAAATTATCAAAAAACTAGACAGCCATTGTTTTCCATGCATTTTCCTTTTATCCATGCTTGAATTTTTAACATTCCATATTTGGTTAGACTTATCCCAAACACTGACAATTTTCAGGTCCCAAGATTGTCAGATTTTGGACATTAGACATGTACTTTAGCATTAGTAGAGGCATTTGATGCAAGAAAGCAAGCTTATGCAGCATCAGCCAAAAAAAAAAAAAAATAAATAAATAAAAAATAACCACTTCCACTTCACCCCTCTGTTCGTTCGAAATACCTGTCCAGCTGAGACTTAAACTTATTTAGGCTATCAACTTCCACAACAAGGGATGGAAGTTTATTCCACCAACCAACCACCCGCTGGTTAAAGGCAAATTTCTTCCATCTATCCTACATCTGTCTTTTCTCAATTTGAATTTATGCCCTCTCAGGTGATTATTCTGAGCAAGAGGAAGAATCCCATCAGCATTGAGCATGCTCAAACCATTCAAGGCTTTATACACCTCTATCAGATCACCTCGCCGGTGCCTAGTCTCCAGACACTGTAATTTACAAAACTTAAGCCTTTCTTCATAAGAGCATCCCTTTGTTCCATTCACTAATCTTGTTGCCCTTCTCTGTATTCGTTCCAGCATCTCTACATCCTTCTTGAAATGAGGCCTCCAGACCTGTATACAGTACTCTAGGTGTGGTCTGATCATTGCCTTACAAGGGAATAATCACCTCCTTATCCCTGCTAGAAACATTCCTATATATCATAGACAATACACCATGAGCTACTCTTGCAGCCCGTCTGCACTGCTCAGAAAACTTCATATCTGCCTGCACAACTACCCCCAGGTCCCTTTCATTCTCTACCATTGTCAGTGTAGTACCACAGTGTTTATACGTTGCTCTGGGGTTGCTGTCTCCCATATGTAGTACTTTACATTTGTCAATGTTAAACTTCATTTGCCACCTCTCAGCCCATCTGCTTAAACTTTCCAGATCCTGTTGCAGTAGCATAGTGTCAGTAGTGTCCTTGACAACCCTGCCAACCTTCATATCGTCTGCAAACTTGGACATTAAGCTTGATACACCATCAATATCATTTATAAATACAGAAAACAATAATGGACCCAACACTGAACCCTGAGGGACTCCACTAATAACATTAGTCCATGATGAGCAGTGTCCATTGATTACCACTCTGTCTTCTCCCCCTCAACCACCCCTTTATCCATAGCAGCAATTTACCTCCAATGCCACACTGCTCCAATTTGTGCAGCAGTCTTCCATGTGCAACAGTATCAAAAGCCTTTCTAAGATCCAAGTATATAATATCAAAGTTATTCCCTGCATCCAGTTCTTTTGTGACTGCATCATAGTATCCAATCAAATTGGTCAGGCAAGACTTCCCCTTAACAAAACCATGCTGTGTCTGAGCTATGACTGAAGTCTTGTCTAGATGATCCTGCAGTGCTTCTTTAACCAGTGCCTCCATTAATTTTCCAGGAACAGAAGTTAAACTAACAGGTCTATAATTATTTGTGTCACCCTTTGATCCTCCTTTGTGAATTGGGGTCACATTTGCACATCTCCAGTCCATGGGTACTTCCCCTGAGTCCAAGGAAACTCTCATAATTATGGCTAAAGGTTTGCTTACTTCCTTTGCGGCCTCCTTTAATATAACTGGATAGATCCCATCCACCCCAGGTGCCTTTCTTGTATTTATCTTCAACAATTTCTCCTCCACTTTACTCTCAGTTATTACAAGATTCTCTAGCTTACTGCCAGAGTTGTATACACCTCTGGCATTCCCCTCGCCAAATATCTCCTCATGTGTGAATGTCGATGCAAAATATTCATTCAGTTTGTTAGCTACCCGAGCAGGATCATCAACAGTTGACCCATCGATATCAAGTGGACCAATCTGATTCATCCCCTTCCTTCTAGAGTTTACTTAAGTAAAGAACTCTGCTGTTTTTCTTTGCATCCCTTGCCAAAGATTTCTCGTAATCTGCCTTCGCCTGCCTATCCTCCTTTGTAACTTGGTTACAGAAACTTGTATCTATCACAGGCTTCTTGTCACGTGTTAATTTGTATGTATCCCATGCACTTTTCTTCTCTGCCATATGTCTCATTAGTTCATCTGACATCCACTTAGGCCTAAACCTTGAACAATATTTCTTAGTTGATATGTAAAGCCTAGTAGCTTCCAAGATAAGTTCTTTGAATGCTTCCCATTTTGAATTTGCTGTTGGTAACATCATCAGTTGGCCCCACTGTGTATAATATTTAAATACTGTCTCAGTCCATCATAGTCGCCTTTACGAAAGCAATAAACTTCCCTTTACCCCTAATGGTAGTTACCTCTTTGAATAAATCCCACTTCAACACACTGTGATCACTGCCACCTAGTGGTTCATTTACCTGCAGATTCTTAATGCATGAAGAATCACTACTGATAATCAAATCAAGAGTATTACTCCCTCTAGTTGCCTCCCGAACATGCTGATGTAGAAAACAATCATCCAATAAATCCACAAAAGCCTTGCTAGTGTGTGAGTGACCAGCTCCCAAATTCCAGTCAATATCTGGGAAATTAAAATCCCCCATTATAAGAATCTCTGATTTACTGGCCCACTCTATTTCCCCATACAGTTTCTTATTATACTCATCAGAGTCATTAGGCCTATAGCACACTCTTACTCTCAATTTTGATTTCCCTATGCTTATGTCACACCAAACTGACTCAACACTGCACTGTCCAGCAATGTTGACTGGCTTCACTTCCTTGGATTTTATGTATTTCTTAACTAATAGCATAACCCCTCCTCCTTTCCTACCCTGTCTATCCTTTCTGTAGACATTGTACTCCCCAAATTCCAGTTCTGCATTCCTTATATCTGTGTGACACCATGTCTCTGAAATCCACACAATATCTGCCTTTGATGTTTTTTTTAGCAATACCTCAAATTTATCAAATTTATTTACTAAACTCCTAGCATTGGTGTACACGCAAGTATACATGCACCTGTTCTTTTTCTTAGCTACCCTAACACAACCTATGTGTTTATTTGTACCCCAATGATTCCCAGCAGTCTCTGAACTATCCTGCATCTTATTTTCCAGGCTGCGGCTCATTCCAATAGAAGCAGTGCAAGAATCACTTTTACCTCTGCCAGTGGCTACTATTAATCTATTAGTTCTTGTATCCCCCCCAAGCTAGCAGTTTTCCGACCCACCTAACACTGCCTCGATAGTATCCGCAAACATTCTTGCACCCTTTCTATTTAAGTGTATCCCATCCCTGTAGAAGCAGTCTCTCCTGTTAACAAGTACAGACCAGGCTGAAAAAAATTCTACCCCTTGAGCCTTGCACAATCCTTCCAGGGCCGAATTGATCGACAGGGCTCTCATCATATACTCCCTCCTATCGTGTCTGGGCAGAATTGCAGACACTTTCAAATTCAACCCTAATTCATGGCTTTTTTTCAACAGTGAACTGTACTTGTTAAGTAAAAGTTATGTACTTTGATTAGAACATAACTATTTACTTCAGTTAAGGCATATATGTTAATGAAAGGCTTTCACAACTAGCCCTCATGCAATAATGGCAAAATTTAATATAGAAAATTGAAAAATTTATTGTAATTTATAACAATTTATGAAAACTATATGGAGTAAAATGATAACAAAAGTTTAATTCACCTTCAGAAGATTCACAAGTCACTTGATTACCAAAGTGGAAACATGATTCTGGAGTATCATGATCTGATCTCAGCCGCTTAGCTGCAGGTGGCCCAAAAATACGACTCGCATAAGATTTTCTAAAAAATAATGACAGAAACAAACTAGTATTAATATTATATACACAATACTACAAATCAAATCACACACATGATACTATAACATGAATTATGAGTGCTGAATATAATGTAGTGGTAATACCTTCCTGTACTGCACAAAACCATGCAAAGGAATCTGTTTATGTAGCATACTAAGTAACATGCTGTTAGTGAATGAAATGATGTATTCCCATGTACAAACATATCAACAAGGTTTTTTGACACAAGTGTGTAAACGACTTAAGTGATCAAATCAATGTAGCACTCTAAAAACCATATGAACAATGTCTACAAGGTTGGAGAAATGCTCCTGTGTTAAAACTGAGGTCAGAAAAAGAAACAGTCATGATTGTTGTCAGGATCTGCAAAAAGCATGCAAGCTAGATTTTCTATGAAATGCATAAATCTCATATTTTGGAGGCAGTTCAGCACAAGTTGGAGTACATGCTTCAAATAAAGCAAGCTTTGTGTATTCAAGTTGTGTATAATACTATTCTATGATCCTCATAGCATGAAGTTTGTCTTCGATTTACTTGAAGCAACTTGATGAATGTTATCTATATCAACTGTCAGGGAGGGTAAAAGGAGTACAAATATATACCTGATCTTTTCATTGCTAGTGATCAGAGTAATATCACAAATATTAAATCTATTAAGAAGATACCATATAAGGTGGAAGCCTAGGTAGATGAAAAGGGATTAACAAGCTACACAGAGCTGAAAAGGGTAACAATGGGTAATCACAGAGTGAAGAGCAACTTAGATCAGATCATATAATAATTAAATGGTGAGCTGTGACAGTTCTATGACTTGTAGACTCTTATTCTATGACTATAGTCATATTCTATGACTCTTGTAGCATGAAGTTTTTGCCTTCAATTTACTTAAATCAACTTGATGATTGTTATCTGTAACAACATGCCAGGGAGGGTACAAAGTGTGTTGTTTGTAATTAAGGTGGTCTCCAGGGTTTCCCCTATATGTCACTGTAACAACAGTAAAGGGAGAGTACAAGGGACACAAACATACTTGTCAACACTAGTCATCATAGGAATATCACAAATATTATAATGGTAAAGTAACCGTTGACATCATATAGCCAATGTCCTAAAGTGGATAATGATAAATGAGGTTTTTGAAATGGGGCTAAGGACAAAAATCTTAATTTTAAGAAAAGGGGCTAGGAGCTTCTTAGGCTCAATCAACAGGGATGAAACATAGAAGGAAAGTGCACTTGAACTATGGGATACTTTCAAGATATTCATCAAAGCGAAAAGTATATTCAATTTATTAAGGAAGTAACAAACAAGCAGGAAGCACAGATAGATGAAAAGGGATTTAGCAACCTTAAAATAAACTGAAAAAGGCAGTATGGGGTAATCAGAGTGACAAGCAACTCAGATCAGATTAGATCATATAATAATTAAGTTGATTTGTAACAAGACCAGAGAGGGAATAAATAAGGATTAAACATTACAAAGCCTGAGTATGAGAAATCATTAGCTATGAGAGCGAAGAATGGGAATAAAGAGTTTTAATCATATATAAATATGAAGAGGAAAAGCTCAATGGCAACATCATAATCATAGATAATCCAGATATCACTGGACAGCTAAGGAGATATTTTCATCACACTTAATAGAAGAAAAGTCCATTTCAGGGTGTGAAATATTGTGTATTGTGCAAATATACCTGAACACCACAGGACATACTTGTATTATACTGATATTAGAGAGGAGAGCCTAACAGAAAAACAACTGGGCAAGAGATTAGATAAGGTCCCAAGTAATGATGGTATTTGCTCAGCCATACTACAGGAGGCTGTGAAGGAGAGTATCAAACTTTTAGTGTTAATTATGAAGTCACAACTGGACTCAGAGGTAGTCTCCTTGGAATGGAGAAGTGCCAAGTGCTAACATCTTGCAACACACAAAGAGGGTTTTGTTAAGGAAGGGATAGATAACTACAGATTGGTCAGTTTAACTTCAGTGGTGGAGAAAGTCAGTCTATAATCAAAGGTATTTTACAAGATCATATCAAGATTTATAATATACTAAAAGGATGATCAACACAGCTTTATAAAGAAAAAATCTTGTCCAACAAACCTGATAAATTAGTATGACAAGCTCACACAGGAGTTAGATACAACAGACAGTGTTTGGGGATGAGGTGCCACCGGTGGTTTCCCATAACTGCACTGGATACAACAGACAGTGAGAATACATAAAGGTTACAATTACACCTCACCCCAAGAGCATTTGTGAGAGACTTACCACGCATATGCTATATTCAGTATATGCATGAGAAGAGGCACACTGTAAGAGACACATCAACCAGTAAAACTTACTTAAGCAGTTATAATGAACGTATAAGAGTAATAAGTAAAAAAAAAAAAAAAAAAAAAATTAATCTGTTTATATGGTAACACCAGGAGTACCACAAACAAAACAAATGAGATTTAGTAGGTGGCCAGGTCTTTTAAAGCTGATTTGCGAGACTGACTGAAACACAGTACTATCCTGAGAGTGGCAACAAGGAATTTCATCATGATGATTATGCTGCTCATTAGATATGAACTGAAGGTAGTCAAGATTGTTACTGGAATCTGATCAAGCCTGGCTAGATGAAGAATCAGTGCAGCATGAGTTGTCTGGTGATGATGTAAAGTTCACAGTTGGGGTCCACTACAGAGCCTGATGACTGTTGGGAATATAAGATATCTCTAGGCAAATTGAATGGACAAGCAAAGCTGAATGCCACATTATGGGCGGGCAATTATAATTTACTCCATACTAACTGGAATTCTTGATAGAGCAATACACCAAGCAGAGTAAGTGTTTTGAACTACATAGTTCAAAAAATCAAGGGACCCACATATCACTGACCTGGTCCTCACAAAGGATCCAAGTATAATCAAAGCCAAAACAATACAAGAACCACTGCTATATCTTTGATAATAGTATTGGCAAGTAACAACCACAATCTCATAAAATGAGATTGTGGCTTCATTCTTGGATTTCAGAAATTGCAGTGGTCAAATGCAAAGAATAGGGCTTCAATTTTTACCCTTCAATTAACATCCAGTATATTTTAAATTCTTGTTAATAAATGGGACTTGCACTTGCATGGTGAGGTACTCAGTACCTTTCTACCTTAAGCTAATTTATGGTTTCCATGCAATTCAAAAGTAGTCTGGTGGTCCATAGACGGAGTAATTATTGCACAAATTGGTAATGGTCATCCATGTTGGTAATCGTGTTACAATTCCAGTTTTGATTTCAGAATGTGGCTTTCTTGCTCAATTTGCAATCATGTTATTTTCTTCCAATTTCATTATGATTTCAGTTTTGGTTTGGCATGTAGAGTAAATTGTTCTTGTTGACTCTTATTTTATTTGCATGTAAGCAAAATTTTGCCATGTTATGTTCTAAAAGAATTAGTGGTGATTTTAGGGCTGAGGGTGAAGCACATTACAGCAGAGAAATTAATGTACAGATGATGACCTTAATTATGAGAACATATATGATGTTGAAGCCAACAGATGTAGTGACAATGTTTCTGTTACTGATCAGGAAATAGATGAGACAGTTCACCAAAAAGAGGCAGACGCAGCAAAAGAAAAAACACAGATAAAAGAATTTTATTATTTAGGTAATAATAAATAAGAAAAAATAAAATAAATAAAATAAAATAAATAAAAACCAGATGCTACAATTTGCAATCCATCAAATAACATCATTTTCTAATTCTGACAAAGTATTTATAAAAGTCTCGGGTTGGTTATATAATGTAATGATATATAATTATGTATGTATTTTTCTAACAAGGGCATAAAGCAGATTTTCAGAATTGCTGAATATGAAATTAGTGTTTGAAAGTGGTAGTGTTTGAAATTATTTTTAGACATGACTATTATATTAGCATTAGTTGAGGCATATGATGCAAAAAAGTAAGCTTATACAGCATCAATCAAAAAAAAAAAAAAAACCCTTCCATTTCACCCATCTGGTCACTCCAAATGTTTGTCTAGTTCAGCCCCTTAAAAATTTATTTAAGCTATCAATTTCCACAACAGATGGAAGTCTGTTCCAGCAATCAACTACCTGCTGGCTAAAGGCAAACTTCTACACATCTATTCTACAACTGTCTTTCTATAATTTCAATCTATGCTCCCTCAGGTTCTTAATCTGAGCAAGCAGAAGTATCCCGTCAGTATTGAGCCTGCTCAAACCATTCAACACCTTACACACCTCAATCAGATCGCCTCGCAGGTGCCTAGTCTCCAGATGCTGCAACTTGCAAAACTTAAGCCTTTCTTTGTAAGCTCACCCCTTTGTTCCTATCACCAATCTTGTTGCCCTTCTTTGTACTCGTTCTAACAACTCTACATCCTTCCTAAAATGAGGCTTCCAGAGCTGTATACAGTACTCAAGGTGTGGCCTGACCATTGACTTATACAAAGGGATAATCACCTTATCTGTGCTAGCAACATTCCTATATATCATTGACAAAACTCCATGACCTGCTCAGGCAGCCTGTTTGCACTGCTCAGAGAACTTCATATCTGACTACACAATTACCCACAGGTCTGTTTCATTCTCCACTCCCTGAATGTAGTAACACACACCTGGTACATTTCTCTTGGGTTACTGCTACCCACATGGAGTACTTTGTATTTGTCAATGTTAAACTTCAGTTGCCACTTCTCTTTCCATCTGCCCTAATTTTCTAGATCCTGTTGCAGCAGCACACTGCCATTACTGTCGTTAACAACCCTGCCAACTTTTGTATCAACTGCATTCTTGGAAATTAAGACTGATGTATTCATCAATTTCATTGATAAATATCCAAAGAACAGCGGACCAAACACCGAACCCCGGGGGGGCGGGGGGCCTCCACTAATAACATTAGTCCACAAAGACCACTGATTACCACTCTCTGCCATCCACCGCTCACTCCATTGCAGTAACTTGCCCTTAATGCCATACCGCTCCAATTTGTACAGCAGTCTTCCATGTGCAACAGTATCAAAAGCTTTCCTGAAATCCAAGTACAGGTCGACCATCACTAATCCGGCCACTGGTAATCTGGTTCCACCGTTAATTTGGACATAATTTCTGTTAACATAATTTCAAATTTCCCAGGTTGGCACACCACCTGCCGCTACTGTTTTAGTGGCGTTGGCTGCAGCATCAGCTGTTGATGTGAACTCTTAAACACTGGCAAGCCATTCCCACTTGTTTTTCTGCATTTATTATTATTATAACCTGCTCACATTTAGCAAACACCATACATTGTCCATAACAGATAAAGTTGAACTTCTGAAAAAACTCGACAGCAATGTGTCCTGTGAGAAGTTTAACTCTGCTTAATTGTAAATTCTAGCAATTTCTCTCAGTTCCTCTTATTTTACTAATTTTCTTTTAGCCATTCCTTTTTAGATTTTTTTTTTTTTTTTTTTTACAACACTTGTACAAACTTGCGGAAAAACACAACACAATATGATGGATAATACAGTGCGCTAACGAACTCGTTTTCACAAAATCTAACACTGACAAACATATTGCAACGTTTGAGAGTTTATTTTATCGCAATTAGTTTTACTGCAATGCTCACCACGCATGCAATAAACTAATCACAAACAACCTTCATATGTATGCCGTAACAGCATCACACGTATGCGGCCGACACAGCTTCTCAAGAAATAAAGTAACCTACTGGGACACGTCGGCCACATATATGCAACATAAAAAAAGTGTCTTTCTTTTTTTTTATATATATATATATATATATATATATTTTAAACGAGAAGACAACAACACTGGCATTACAATATTTATTTTAGAATTACTAATCAAATTATTTGTTAAATATTTTTTGGCCCCCAGGGAATTTTTTTCTTAAACAGTCAAAGTGTTAAAAGGTAGGAGGAGGTGGTTAGCTGTTGGATAAACTGTATGTGCTAAAATAACCATCGGTGATCTGGCAAATTCACTAATCCGGCACCTCACAGGTGCCAATGCTGCCAGATTAGTGATGGTCGACCTGTATATGATATCAAAATTATTTTTTGCATCCAGTTCCTTTGCAACCACATCGTAGAATCCAATCAAATTGGTCAGACAAGACTTCCTCTTAACAAACCCATGCTGAGTCTGAACTATTACTGCTGTCTTGTCTAGGTGATCCTGTATCACCTCTTTAACCAGTGACTCCATTATTTTCCCCGGAACAGAAGTTAAACTAACAGGTCTATAATTATTTGGCTATTCCTCAGATGGCATGATAAATGGCTATTCCTCAGATTGGGTTGATGTAAGAAGTGGGTTCCCCAAGGATCAATATTAGGACCACTGTTGTTTTTAATTTTCATAAACGACACTGATGAAGGGATAGAGGGCATGATGTCTAAATTTGCAGATGATGTTAAAATTGGTAGAGTAGTTAATGATCACTGTCAAGCTGAGCTTCTTCAGAGAGACCTAGATAGACTTCAGGAATGGTCAGAAAAATGGCAGCTATGCTTTAATCCAACAACGTGTAAGGTATTACACCTGGGAAACAGTAATCCCAAAAGAACTTATTCACTTGGTGGAGTTCAACTAAACCCAGTACTGGAGGAAAGGGACTTGGGTGTTATGATACGGTCAGACATGAAATGCTCTGAGCATTGTAAACAGGTTGCAAGGAAGGCCCATGGTGTCCTATCGATGATCTATCGAACTTTTGCAAGTAGAGATAGGGACGTGATAATCCCATTATATAAGGCTTATGTTAGACCACACTTGGACTACTGTGTTCAAGTATGGAGACCGCACCTAAAGAAAGACATCGAGCTTCTTGAAAGGGTGCAAAGACGGGTAACTCGCCTGATGAGATCGGCAAAAGGGCGTCCTTATGAAGAAAGACTTCGAATATGTGGATTGCAGAGTTGGGAAAATAGACACCTTAGAGGAGATTTGATTGAGGTGTTCAAGGCTCTGAGAGGCATCAGTAAAATGAACGAGGACGAAATTTTCAAGATTATAAATGATGCTAGAACTAGGGGACATAAATTCAAGTTACGGGGAGAAATGATTAGATTGGACTGCAGGAAGTTTTATTTTAGCCAGAGAGTTATAAATTACTGGAATAAGTTGCCTTCATGGGTGGTAGAGGCCGACAGTTTGGGGAAATTCAAAGGTCGTCTGGATAGTACTTTCGGGTAAGGGAAGCGCATAGAATGATAGGTTTAATTTCCTTTTTTTTTATTAATTATTATCATCTATTTATTTTATTTATTTATTTTTTTGTTTTTATCATTGTTTTGTTTGGATATATATATATTCTTTTTTTTTTTTTTGGCTGGTGCAGCATAAGCCATATCAATGGCTTGCACCATGCAGCCATTACTAATACTAATATTTCATTATAAAAAAATATGAAGAAAGAATTAAAGTGCACTCAAAGAAACAAATATATGATCATGAAGCATTGTGGAATAAATATAAAAAGGTACCATCTGTAATTTGGAAGAGGCAATAGCTAACAAAGAGCAGGCACAGTGGTGGGCAAAAGGACAGAAATTACTCCAATGTACAGATGCAACTTGAAGCTGAATACCAAAAGAGACTAATGACAGTTTATGAAACTGTAAAGAGGCAATTAGACTATCAACTTCAAGCACACAGTGTCAGTTTGGTCAAAAATATGGTTGGGTGTATTGTAAATAACGTTATGAAGCATATTACTTTACAACAGGAAAAGAGAAGCATTGCAAAAATGGATAGCAGATCTAAAAGTCCTTTAGGTAGAAATTTAAAATTATTTTATTTGGTAAACTATTTAATTTAGGCTGAAAAAGTTTTCTAATTATGACAAAATATTTATAAAAATGTCTTGGCATGGTTATACAATGCAATTATGTATGTTCTTATTAAAAATGTTAGTTTTTCAATTCACAAAGCTAGTTTGTATTTAAATATGTTATTTGTAAAAATATTTTTATTCAGCAAACAAATAATTTATTATGGCAAAATTTTTTTTTTTAATTTTATTTAAATACATTATAATTATGGGATAATTCCAAAAGGTTGTGGTATTGAAGCATGCTATTTGGCAATGGATCAAACTGTTTTACATTATCAATGAAAAATATTCAATTAAGAGATCCTTTATTTTTTCAATGTTTGAAATTTTTGCAAACTTTATTTTCATGAATATGGCCTTGTAATGATAACAGCATTTCAACAAAAAAAGTAGCTTCTTTTAAAAGTAAATTTCCCCCTTTGTTTCTTGTGTTCTGTTTCTGCGTTTCCACTATAATAAAGTACGATGAAGTTATTATTCCACAAAAGAAACATTTCCTCAGAATATACAGTACTTATATCTTGGAAATTGTCATCTTTAGACTGAGTAGACAGAAATCATGGGATACCTAACTAGTAATGGGTGGGCCCACATTTTGGTGGGATAAGGGCAGTCACACGGCAAGGCATTGCCGTGTGACTGCCCTTAGTCCACTAGTTCACGAAAGCATTCCACAGGTATTTCCATCCATGCTTGCTGCACTACTGTCCATAATTCTGCCGCATTCCTCGGTGGAGGATCCAAAGCTCGAAGGGACCTTTCCACAGCATCCCAAAGATTCTCCACAGGGTTCATTTCCAGTGAATGGGGATGCCATTCCATTGTGGTAAAATCTGCAGAATGCTCTTCAAACCATGTTCTAGTCACCATGGCTCTGTGGAGAGGCACATTGTCCTGCTGGAAGAGTCCATTGCCTTGTGGATGCACGATGACCATAAAGAGATGGTCATGTAACCTGGACCACTCAGAGAGATGCGTCTAGATGAACCAGAGGTCCCAACATGTGTCGGTTGAACATGCCCCAGACCATTACTAACCTTCCACCTGCTTGAACAGTTTCTTGTTGACATGACGGGTTCATAGCTTCGTGTGGTTTCTGCCAGATATGCACCCTCCCATCCGCTCGAAATAACTGGAAATGGGACTCATCGACCAGGAAATTCATCTCCAACCATCTATGGTCCAGTGCAGATGTTCTTTTGCCCAGTTTAGGCATATAGTCCTGTGTCTTGGTGGTAGCAATGGGACTCTGGTGAGTCAGTGGCTCCCATAACCTACTGCTGCTAATGATCGCCTGATGGTCTTGGTGGAGACATTACTGGCACCTCCCTCGTTGAAGTCTGTAGTGATTTGTGCCAATGTTGCTCTTCGGTTACAGTAGGCCGAAACAATGCGAGACAGATGTCGATGGCCATTTTCATCCACCACCTTTCTCCGCCCACAATGCTGTCCATGATGAGATGTATTCCGGAAATGACATTCCCGATACACTCTTGAATGAAGACAGTGCAATTGGCCTCGGACGGAGTGACCCATGTGTTGGGCACCCACTATCATTCCTCTTTCAATGTCACTTAACTCACAACATTTATCCATACTGACATCAGTTTACTGTCTATGTGAATGCAATAATCTGAGTCAGAATGGACAATCCACCAAAGCAGTGGGTTTGTCCACTAGCAAGAGAGGTGGCAGCTCTGCATTGCTGCCACCAGGAACCAGGAATCCCATGAATTTTGTCCTTTCAGTGTACTCTTTATTCAATGCAGATAAAATACTTACAAATATTCTACTTAATCCCTATCAAGTTCAATTATTGAACATGGAATGATTCCATGATGAACATTCTATCAATAATATTCTGCCATCAATGCTCAGTACAAATGTTCTATCAATGTTGAACATCAGATGATTCTTGGTGTCTCTGAATAGATATTACTAAGAACACCTCTTATATTAGAAAGGGAGAAAAAAAAAATCTTAAAACAGAATTCAATTTTAAATTAGAGGGCAGTAGTCATCCACAGTTGTAATAGTTCTACAATGAGCTATGCCACACTGTGAATGAAGGGTTAGATGCAAGAGTTTGGGGGGGGGGGGATTACAGAGAATTACAGTAGGCCAAAGGCCTCCTTAGTCCCTATCAACAAAGATGGAAATTACAGCTTGCTGGATATAAATGTTCTTTGGGAAATATTTAAGTGAACTATTCTGGAAGCCACAAACCTATTTGTTTGCAAGTTTGTTTGTTTCACTTATATTACAAAAGAAGAATATCAAAATGGATGACAAAAGACTGGTAGATCTTATATAGCTAAAAAAAAGGAAGACAAAAGATTATTGCATACACTGTTACATGTGAGAACTAGAGAGATATGTAGCAATACTACAGATCAGTTAAGAAAAGCAGAAGTTGAGTATAAAAAATCACCAGTGAAAAGAACTAGAAAATGGGGACAAAGAATTCTTGTACTGTACACAAATGCTAAAAAAGAAGACAGAAAATCATACAGGACATTCACATCAGCAAAATCATAGACAATCCAGCCACAGTTGCAGATGAATTTAACAGGTATTTTTACAACCATTTTTAACTGAAAGCACAGTCTGAACAAGGAGGGGAGGGAAAGGGAGAGAGGAAGAATCATATTGATGCAAAATTAGTAATATAATGATATCTGAGGAATGCCTACCAGAAAAACTACTAAAGCTGAAGGAAGGTAAAGCTCCTAAGGTAGATAGAGTGCATCCAGCTATATTAAAAGGCAAAGGCATGTACCATACCATTAAGAATGCTACTGAGATCATCACTATATTCTGGGGTGACGCAGTACACACGCACACACACTATTTACTTATAAACCTAAGTGGATTGTTAAATGTCTTAGTTGAATTGTTAAACACTTCTCTAAAATGCATTAATGTATTATTGATGAACTGCTAATGCCATTGCATTTGCACATTAGCCATTCATCTATAATATATGTATGATCAAATGATTTTTAATATATTATAAATATGCTTTTATTCTCATTTGTTTAGATTCTAATAATTTATTGCATATTGCAAATGTGCAAGACATTATATAGTTCCAAAAGTTCATAAAAGTAAGGTTTCTAGGAAACCCGACTTTTATGATTCACTCCTCAACCTTAAACAAACAAAAAGTCCATAAGATTCCAGTCCTCTGCAGAGAATAAAATAGTAGCAGTAGTGAAAAAAATAATAATAATAAATAAAATAAAAAAATGCTGCAAGTTTGTAGCTTAACAAGCTAAAGTATTTCAGCTGACTGGATTGTGTCTTATAAGATTCTGCGATGACCAGGCTAGCCAGGTGGATAAAGTGCCTGCCTGCAAAGGTCGCGGGTTCGAATCCCGCCTCGGGCTTGGATCAGAGTAAATGCAAAAGCTTTGGGAGGTGCATTATGGCCACAGAAGCTGATGCACCAACAACTACCAAAAAAATAAATAAATAAAATAAATAAATAGGATTCTGCAAACAAAAGTGATATCTCTGTAAAGGCTCGGTGGGGAAGGGGGGGAGATTACTAAAGCTATTCTGAGTCCAGTTCATTTTTGGCCAGAATAACATAAATTAGTCACTATATTATCACTATACTGAAAGTGCTACAGAACAGGAATATGAAATTCTGAATAACTGAAACAAGTACCACTAAAAACAAGTACCACTGATTTTACAAAGTAAAATCAGTGAATTCTAAGCTTTGAATTTAAGTTAAACACTTATTTCCCTATGTACACCACTATGTAATCTGAAAGTACCTTTTCAACATCAGAGTTGGAATGACAGACTGTATTGTGCGGAAAAGTGAAGAAGTGCCACGAAATTTCAGTTGTCCAACAGCTACTAAAAAGTTATTCAGGCTAAGACTCTCTCCTTTTTCAAGATGAAATATTCTGAAAGGAAAACAATTTCTTTTTATCCAGAAAGCTATTTGTTATTTTAAATAAAACAGAAACATTGAAAATAAGAGCATATGTAATTTAATGCAAATTGTTAAATTTAAAGAAACTACTGCAAGCCATTACACTTGCTTTCTGCATTATGAATTAAGGGTTGAAAAGATCAAACTTGGATACTTGTGGGACAGATAGGGAAAACTAAGCTTTAGTCTTCCACATCTTTCCCCAGTGTATGAAATATCAGGTAGATCCTGGTTCAAAGAGTACTGACAGAAAAAGTGTGCGCGCGTGTATGTGTACATTTTCAATTTGCAGAGAGAACATACTGATGTAATCCTCCATACATTTTTGCTCAGTTATAAGCATTAGCCAGCAGTAGGAGGTGATAAACAATGTAATGCTTCCTTAACCCATTAGTGCCGGGCATACCCATATGGGAATGCTAATTCAAAATGTTATTATTTTGAAACTGTTGCAATTCCATGAAATATTTCTCTATATTGTTTATCTATAAATATCAGGAAATGATTCATATACCGCCATCAGCGGCAGGTGGCTTCAGTACTCACAGAATTGATAACTCACAGAAGTTATAAATTTTTTTTTAATAGTGTTGTTTAATTGTCTTTGCTTTACAATCAAATTTAGAGACAATATATGCTGTAAGTATGAACTAAATTTCATTTATTACATTTTTTCTAGTTTTTTTTTTTTTTTGTTTATATCTTACTGTCCACAAATAGGGATGTCAGGCATTACTGTATATAAGTTTAATTTTTGTTTATAGTGAATCATAAACCAGGCGATAATGGAACCAAAGATTTTTTTTATGGCAAGAAGAAATACACCAGACTTGAAGCTATCGAAGACATTGCAAATCAAGAATCTACTGATAATGAGGTTTTTTGAAATTTGCACATTACCTCCAAATTTGGACAAGTTGACAGATTGTGAAGAGACTGATGAAGATGTTTTACAGGACCTTAATTCATTTCCAAAAGAAATTCCTGGTTCTATGGAAATTTCATTTGAAGATACCAATTAGGAAGATGTTTTACCCCTGGAAGAAGATGATGTTCCAGAAGATAAAAGCGGCAGTGATTCAATGGTATATCTTGATTTTGAAAAAGCAAAATTTCTGAAGAGTCATCAGGAATATATGCACCTTTTGGAACAAATGAATATTGTTTTACAAGTGAGTTAGATTCTGTGAAAAATGACTTAAAAGATTTGTCCCCAACCCAAATATTCAAAAAACTTTTCAGTGATGAAATCATAGACTATATATGCTAGACAAAAAAAAAAAAAAAAAAAAAAAAAAAAAATTGTGAATTTACTATTGCCAACAAAGAAATACGAAGTTTTATTGCCATACTGCTTTTGACAGGATATTACAACCTTCCTCAAGAAAGAATATATTAGTCACTGGATGAGGACTTGGGTGTCTAGTGCATTTATAATGCCACGTCAAGAGATCGATATCTAGAAATAAAGAGATTTGTACATCTGGCCAATAATGAATATGCTCATAAAACAATTTTAACAGCGGGTTTTTTTCAAAACTGTCATTACACAAGTCAATGGTGAAGTATTTTGGATATAATCCAGCCAAACAATTTATCAAGAGGAAACCAGTGAGATTTGGTTACAAAATTTGGATAGTAAGTAGTTCTTCTGGGTATTGCTAGGCTTTTGACATTTATTGCAGAAAACCAACTAAAGATACCAAAAATGTGAAGAGTATACCTGTAGGTGCAAGAGTGGTTATTGATTTATTGGAACATGGGCAGATCCATCAAACCACAGTTTTCTTCAACAATTATTTTACAACGTACTCGTTGATGATATTTTTGAAAAAGAAGAAAATAACTACAGGAACTGAGGGACAATAGAGTTCAACGCTGTCCTATTATGGCATTTAAGAAATGAAAAAAATGGAAAGAGGTACTTATGACTATAACAGCATATTATGTATAAAATGGAAAGATACCATGTATTCTATTCTTACCAATTATGATTTTGTTGAACCATTACAATACGTAAAATGTTGGTCAAAAACTGCAAAAGCTAAAGTCAATGTAGAACAACCTGCGTCATTTGCATTGTACAATAGTGAAATGGGTGGCGTAGATGCCCGTGACCAATACAGTGGTACCTTGGATTGCGAGTAACTTGGTCTGTGAGTGTTTTGCAAGATGAGCAAAAAATTTAATAAATTTTAACTTGATAAACGAGCAAGGTCTTGCAATACGAGTACAGTCAGTCCTCGTATAACACGTGTTTACACTACATGAATTCGATCATACACGATTTATAAATAGGGGAACCGAATTCACTTATGCACAATTCGCCTTTGTGTTTACAAGAAATGGCATTACAGTCGAATACAGAATTACAGTCGAATAGGGAATCACCCCAACTGAACGCAACACGATAGCAACGAAGAGAAGATTCTGAAAATGTATTTATGTTTTTTATATCAGTGAAGGGGAAACACATTTCACCATAAAAACGTAAAAACCAACACAATTCCAGCTATCAGTATAATCGCAAATGCAATTAGATCGAGTTTACTACCAGTTTATAACAGATTCCACTAGCAGGAACGCAACTGGAAATTGTTTTTATTGTTTTATGGTAGTAACCCCTAGAAATGTGCTTTAGTAAAATGTGAGGTGTTAATAGTAGTGTATCTCTGCCTTTACAATGTTGTTTATTCAGTTGCTACACGCGCGCAGCTTTGTTTATGTGTATCAAGCGTGCCTCCTCGTTTTGTAATTGTACTTTATTCCCTAAAAATTGTCTGCCGAGCGTCAGGTGATCACATGCTGATCGGGATTGTGGGTAATCGTCTCGCATGGTCGGTCTCAGTCGGCATACCTCATTCGTATACAGTCAACATTGTAGTCAACACTCATGCTAGCGTTGTGACCATGTGTATGTGCGTAAAGCATTTTTTTATTTTGTGTTCAAATGTAGTCACTGTTCTTTATTAACTGTACACTATGAAAATGGCCCCAATGAAGAAAAGGGTTGAAAAGGAAGGCGGCAAGAAGGAGATGATTACGATAGAAGTTAAGGAAATCATCGGAAAGCACGAACAAGGTACGAAAGTGGCCGCCATCGCAAGATTTTATAAGAAATCTACGTTAACGATTTGCACAGTATTAAAGAAGAATTAAGAGGACTAGATGTAGCAAAAGGAGTCACGAGAATATCAAAGCAATGGCCAGGTATTCTGGAAGATGTAGAAAAGTTGCTTTTGGTGTGGATAAATGAGAAGCAACTAGCAGGTGATACTGTGACCAAGAACTTGATCTGTGAGAAGGGCCTTGTACGCTGACCTCTTAAGTAAACTGCCAGGTACGTCTACAGAAAACATAGAAGGCTTCAAGGCGAGCAGGGGATGGTTTGATAACTTTAAGAGAAGCATCCATAGTGTTGTGAGGCACGGAGAGGCTGCGAGTTTGGACGCTAAAGCAGCTGAGGCGTTCGTTGCCGAGTTCCAGAAGCTCATGGTTTCCGAGTGTTACCTGCCGCAGCAAGTTTTTAATTGCAATGGACGGGGCTTTTTTGGAAAAAGATGCCAAAGAGGCCCTACATTACAGCAGAAGAGAATGCAATGCTCAGTCACAAGCCCATGAAAGACCATCTCATGCTCTTGTTGTGTGCTAATGCAAGCAGTGATTTCAAAGTCAAGCCCCTGCTCGTGTATCATTCTAAGAATCCACGAGCCTTCAAGAAATGCAAGGTGCAGAAGAGCCAGTTAAACGTTATGTGGAAGTCCAACAGCAAGGCTTGGGTCACTCGTATCTTGTTCGTTGAGTGGATCGACGAGGTCTTCGGTCCCACAGTGAACCTTTTAGGAAAAAAACTGCCACTCAAAGTCTTTCTGGTTATGGATAATGCTCCTGCTCATCCTCCAGGCCTTGAAGACGACTTACTGGAAGAATTCAAATTCATTAAGGTCAAGTTCCTTCCTCCCAACACTACTCCATTACTCCAGCCCATGGATCAGCAGGTCATTTCGAACTTTAAAAAGCTTTACATCAAGGCACTATTTCAGCGATGCTTCGAGGTGACCGAAGGAACTAACCTTACCCTCCGAGAGTTTTGGAAAAATCATTTCCACATTGTAAACTGCCTCAAGATCATCGATAAAGCCTGGGATGGGGTCACCAAGAGAACCCTCAATTCTGCTTGGAGAAGACTGTGGTCCGATTGTGTTGAGGGGTTTGCTTGTGAACAGGAGCTGCCAGTTGTCGATGAAATTGTGTCCTTGGGGACGACCGTGGGACTGGAGGTGAATAAGGATGACATTCAAGAGCTGGTGGAGGAACATCAACAGGAGTTTACCACCGACGAAGTGATAGATCTGCATCGCGAGCAACAGCAAGAGGTTATGGAGGAGATCTCATGTGAGGAGGAGGAGGAGGAGAAAAAAAATGGAGACATCCCTCTCTTCAAATGAGATTAGGGAGGTGTGTAAAATGTGGGAAACAGCAAAATTTTGTAGAAAAGCACCACCCAAGTAAGGCTGTGGCAGTGCAAGCGATGAATCTGTTTAACGATAATGCAATGTCATATTTCCGTGAAATCTTCAAAAGGAGGCAAAAGAAAGTGTCATTGGATAGGTTCCTTGTTAAAGTCGCACAAAAAGAAAAAGTTAACAGATAGCAGTGATTCCGTTAGTGACAGTGAAAGTCATCCTACCCAATAATTAATAAATTCGATTGCTTTATGTATATTAAATTTAAATATTAAAAATATAAAAAAGGTATGCATGTATTTTGATTAATCATTTTTACAGTATATGAATATTTTTGAGTTTTTGAACAAATCATCTGGGTTTCCATTATTTCTTATGGGGAAATTCGCTTTGATATACGAGTGCTTTGGATTACAAGCACGTTTCCGGAACGAATTATGCTCGCAAACCAAAGTACCACTGTATATATCTTTGCACAGGATAGTGATAAGAGGCAAGAAATGGTTGTGGGTCCTATTTAAAATAAATGTTCTTGTTTATACTCCAGCATGACCACCAGGTCAGTAGAGTTTACAATAACTCAATCAATACAAATTATTAATCGTATTTAGCAATCACCGGCTCCAATCCCAGTCCACTCAAAGAGCGTGTGCTACCGCACTCGCACTCCTGACCACTCGGCTACGTCAGGAATACATGTTAGATATGACCATCACTAATGCATGGAAGTTACATCAAATGGTAGCCGAGATAAAAATGAATCAATTAGATTTTCGTCGAAACGTTGTACGAAGTTCTTTGAAAAATGCTGCATCAACAAGAAGCAAAAAGTCGGAAGTTCCATGAAAATTAATGAAGACCATCACTTTCCAGAAAAACTTGATAGACAATTAAAATGTTGTGTTTGTCATATGAAAGCTAGGTGGTCATGTAAGAACTGTCAGAAAACAATGTGCATTGAAAAAGGCCGCTTCAAAAAATACCACTTATCTGCCTAACATCCCCAATTTGAGGATGCCTGTTTTTCTAAAAAAAATATTTCTTTGAAATTTTGGTATTGTTTGTTTCCTTGACTTATAATCTCACCATAATATTGAACAAAATGAGTTTTGACAGGTAGTTTTTTCATAGGCGTTAATGGGTTAATGTGAACCAATATTTCAATTTTGCCTGCCTTGGAAGACTCATGAGAGATGCTACATTCAAAAGAAGTGGAGGCATCTTTTGAGCATCTCTTTAGATTCAAATTTTTTTTTTTTTTTTTCCAGTCAAAAATTGTGACTCATAACTATTCATTAACATAATCGATCTGTCCTCTATCAAGTCTAGCTACAAATAAGGTGAGTGTCTAAGCTTATTCCCAAATGGTTCCAGTTACTCAGACTATCTAACAAAAAATTGTGGTATTTATTGTCTGCATTTCCATGAAAATTCCTTGTGAAATGCACTAAAAATCTGCTGTGCAAAAGCATATATACTCCATCTGGAAGGGAGAACTTCTGGTCGTTCTCTCTCTTCCTCTGCAAATGAAACAAAAAATTTTTCCTTAGTTGCAGAAAGGAACAGACCAGAAGTTCTACCAACAGATAAAGCTGATTATGTAAACATGTAAGCCAGGAGAAACTTATAATTTTATATATTTTTTGCTACTGGAAGATCTGAAAAGCAACTTAAATTTGTTTTTATGTCCACGGTTTCTCCAATTTCCAAATCATTATGCATAAATTTAAATGAAAACTCAAGAGCAGCAATTCTCTTTAAACATTACTTTATTATTTTCAGGGCAGGAAAGTATCTTTTTACTAATACAACACAGTTTAATTAAATCACTCAGCTTTTTGAACAATAATGTGAGTATATTTGATGTTCATGTTAATTTTTAAAATTAAACAAATGTTTCTCCAAATTTCCATTTGGAAGTCATTAGAAATTTTAATTTGTGAACATTTTTTCCACAAAAAAAAAAAAGACCTGAGAAGCATATCAAAATGTAGGACCAGTTTTAATATTTGCATGTGCTATGAAATGATACATTATAATGCTAATGATGGCAGCCATAGGAATGCTATAGTTTTCAATTTTTGCCTGAACGTAAATATCCTCATATATCATAACACATGCATTCTCTAGCATTACAAAGACCAGGGTCTGGTATCACAATGTGCAGAATGTGTCTCTCTCTTCCTCTGCAAATTTCATTTGCAGAGGAAGAGAGAGAACATAGGTGACAAATATAATCACATATTGGGTTTCTATGACTCCAAAGAAATAGCTGTTTTAGCATTAGCATCAGTAAAGGCATATGATGCACAGCATCATCCAAAAAAAAAAAAAAAATTCTCATTTCACTCATCCACTTGCTCCAAATGTTTGTCTAGTTCTGCCTTGAATCTCTGTTTAGGCATTCAACTACTTTTTTTTTTTTTTTTTTTTTATGAAACCCCAAACGAGAGGTATTAGAACCAATAGTACCGTGCTTGGGTTGGAGGTTGAGAAGACGAAAGAAGATATTTGTTGATATCAGACTTGAACTTCTGTAGATTGTAATTTTAAGGAAATACATATAAAGGAAGATTGTTCCAGAAAACGGTTTTTGTTTGTTTTTTTCAGTTGTTGGCACATCGGCTTCTGTGGCCATAATGCACCTTCCAAAGTTTTTGCATTTTCTACTCTGATCTACTCATTTGAATGAATAAACGAAGAAGATGAAAAGTTGGTTCTGTGGGTTTGAAGTTGGACAGTAAATGGATGTTTGCTGGTGGCGACACATGTTTGGACTGTTTTGAAAGAGAGAGAGAGAGAGAGAGAGAGAGAGAGAGAGAGAGAGAGAGAGAGAGAGAGAGAGAGAGAGAGAGCGAGAGAGAGAGAGAGAGAGAGAGAGCGAGCGGGAATTATAGAAGCTAATTCAGAGTTAGGTGCCTACATAGCCAGGTGGGAAGGAGCAGCAGTGCATAGGTTCCGCACAATATGGCCTTAGTTGCTAATGCTCCTAAAAACCAAATAACAAACAAACAAACAAACAAACAAGCCAATTCAGAACAGTGCCCATAGAAGTATCTGTAAAAAAGGCATGCAGCAGACACAGTACGGCTATGAGACAGAGAGGGGAGAGACTCTGTTTGAGAGGAGTCATTAATTAACCTAACTTCCATCTTCTGAATGGAATCTAGAAGCCTGAGAGAAGTTTTGGGGGCACTGCCCCAGATGTGAGAACAATATTCCATGGTAGGGTGGATTTGCAATTTGTAAAGAGTGAACAGCAGTTTGGAAGAAAAGTAACACTCAGAGCAAAAGAGAAAACCAAGTTTTTTAGATGCAGAGTAAGCAATATTTGTAATGTGCTTGTGCCAAGACAGATTAGAAGTCAGGGTAATCCCCAAAAGAGAAATGATATAATACCTGGGGATTATATCATTTTGCCTAGAAATCGGATTGTCATCAAAGATAAGAAAGAAGAGAAGAATCCTTTTTTGCGAGATATAAGACAAGACTGAGTTTTACAAGGATTGAAATCAACTAAGTTATCTTTGCCCCACTGCAGAATTACCTGCAGTGGGGCAAATATCTGCTACCATAACCCTTTGGTAGCAGATATTCGAGAAGTTGAAGCTAATTGAGCAGGGCAAGGTTTCTCAAAATGGAAAGTGGAATGCAATGTGCTATCATCGGCAAAACTATGGATAGGATTTACAGTCAATGGAAGAAGGTCATTAATATACAAAAGGAAAAGAGTGGGGGAAACAACTGAGCCTTGGGGGACACCAGCATTAGTGGAGAAGTTACAAGACAGACAGACATCTACCATCACCCTCGGTGCTCCTCAAATAGGCCTCTGAGGTTGGGTATATTCATATTACGTTCTTAGCGTTTTTTTCAATAACCTTTCATGGAGTAAAATAAAATTAAAATAAAATAAAACAAAACAAATCTTGTTAACTATATTTACAATAACCTGTATTTACAAAATTAATATACGTATTACAATATTAAAAGTATTAAAACACAAGATTAAAATGCATTAAAATATACTAAGTTAAAAGCAATAAAATCAGGTAGCTTTCAAAGGCTCCAGCCTTCTTCTTCAGCAGTGTATGCATTAAAATATACTAAGTTAAAAGCGATAAAATCAGGTAGCTTTCAAAGGCTCCAGCCTTCTTCTTCAGCAGTTATGCATTAAAATATACTAAGTTAAAAGCGATAAAATCAGGTAGCTTTCAAAGGCTCCAGCCTTCTTCTTCAGCAGTGCTTCTTCAGACTGCTGAAGAAGAAGGCTGGAGCCTTTGAAAGCTACCTGATTTTATCGCTTTTAACTTAGTATATTTTAATGCATTTTAATCTTGTGTTTTAATACTTTTAACATTGTAATACGTATATTAATTTTGTAAATACAGGTTATTGTAAATATAGTTATCAAGATTTGTTTTGTTTTATTTTATTTTAATTTTATTTTACTCCATGAAAGGTTGGTGAAAAAACGCTAAGAACGTAATATCACCCTCGGTGAGCGATCAGAGAGAAAACTGGATAACTAATAACAAAAAACAGTAGGAAAATCATAAGATGGAAGCTTGTTTAGAAGACCTTTATGCCAAACATGATCAAAAGCCTTTGAGATGTCAAGAGCAACTGCTCGTGTTTCACCAAACTTTTCCATTGAATTTGTCCATAAATGAGTAACATAAAATCAGAATATCACCATGTGATATTCTGATCAGTGTGACCAGTGGAGCGACACTGACGGAATCCATACTGGCGATCGTTGATCAGATGGAAGGTTTCTAGGTAGTTTAAGAGTGGGCGGTTAATTGATTTCTCCATTACTTTAGAAAGAGTAGAAGTAATTGCAATGAGAAAATAATTGGATGGGAGGGATTTGTCACCCTTTTTAGGAATTGACTGGATGTGAGCAAATTTTCAAGCAGAAGGAAAAACACCCTTGGAATAAGAAAGTGAAAAAAAGGTGGCAAAGAACAGGAGTAAGTTCAGGAGCACAGGTTTTTGAGATCAAATAGAGAAATACCATCGGGACCTGCAGCTTTCTTAGCATCAAGATTAATCAAAATCAGTCTTTACATCATTTAATGGAAGACCACATGAGGCATTGAATAGAGTGTTTGTAATAGCGGGAGGTGTTTTACCAAGATCATTAATACGCGAGTTGGAAGAAAACTGGGATGCTAGCAGGTCAGCTTTATCCTTAGCTGAAGTGACAACAGAACCATCAGGTTTTGACAGACGTGGGCAAAAGTTGCGGCCAATAGTTTTGGCAAGAGACCAGAATGCTTGGTTACCATTAGGGCAAGAAGCAGGTTTTCTACTCTTAGCCTGTTCAAAATCTAGTTTGGACTGATTTATAACTGCTTTACAATTGTTGTGCGAGCTTTGGTGTAAGCAGAAAATGAAACTGAAGAACTGGAAACAAGCCAATTACGATATGCAACTTTCTTCTCTTGAACAGCCTTAGCACATTTATTGGAAAACCAATAAAGGATGAGATTTTAAAGTGGAGTGTGGAATAAAAGATTCCATTCCTACAAGAATAATTTCACTGACACAACCTAAGCAAACGTTGATATCAGTAGTTTTGAAACAGTAATCTGAACTAGGAAAAGAAGAAAAGAAATTTTGCAGGTCATCCCATTTTGCATTCTTGCGATGCCAACCAATAAGAGATTGGGAATAGCCATAAGATAAAGACTCCATTGGAGAAGAGACAATCACCAAGTTGTGATCTGATGTGCTTAAATGACCACTCACTTCGGCCATGTACTTAGAAGGGTTGTTAGTATGAAAAAGATTAAGCGTATTGGCTGTATGGTTAGGATTGTCTGGTATTCTTGTAGTAAATGAACAATCTGTGCAAAGTCATTAGTAATTGCAAAAGCCTCAGCATCGCGACCAGTTGGAATGGTGTGACTAGAAAATGGAAGCCAGCTGGAGTTTTAAACATTAAAATTACCTCATTGTTAGGAAAGCTGGATTGGAGAAAGTCAAGTAGCAAAGAGCTCCAAGTGATTAGTGGAGTTGGGAGAATGGTAGAGACAACAGATGAATTTAACACAATGAGGTAGAGAGATTTTAAGCCACAAATGATCGAAAAGAGGCAATTCCAAATTACAAAGTCTCTGATAGAGAACATTGGAATGGATATATGCACAAGTACCACCTTTGAGGCAAAAGGAATCATACAGCAAATAGTTTGGGCAACTGAGATGAGCAGTAGTTGAATCAACCGATAACTGGGATTCTGTCAGAAAAAGTACATGGGGTTTGGCAGACTGTGAGTGGAAATGGACACCATTGAGATTAGAATTGAGACCACGTATATTTGTTAAATGAACTAGGAAGTGTTTGGGAGGTTTAGATCTTTTCGCAGATAAGCTGAATCTATCAATTTGACAATTCATGGTGTATTCATTAGTAAGAAAAAGTGTGTGTGTGGGGGGGGGCATGCTGTATGAAGTAATGAACTTTTCGGATATGCCGTACACATGGAAAGAATATACCCAGATCCTTGACATAACATAGCCTCGACAATGCTCCCTGCATACACAGTACTCTGACTCCTTCCAGTCACTATCTGGCAGAGAAGAGGTAGCAAGGATTATACACTAGCTGATCCGGAAGCCGCCTAAAGAGTTACCGACAGGTTTGGTCCGGTGTACTATCAGGTGACCTGCGAACACAGTTTTAGAGCTGTACCCTCGAAATGTAAGGAACATTAGATCTCGCCATGATATTCATCATAACCTCATCAGTCATAGTGCATGATGGAAGAGACAGGGAAGGGTTGACTGGAACTTAGCTCTGTAGACTAAACATGGGTTCCACTACTTCAAGCCTCCGTTAAGCAAAGTGGTGGTATTGCACCGGTTAATGAGAGTCGTCTACCACCTAGTATTGCCTTGTAACACAGTCGCGGCATTCCTCCATGTGCTGTGGTCGCCACACCTTGACTCCTGCTTATGTTGGTTCACACCTGGGTGGTCACCTACAGTGTGCTTGTGCACAGAGGTTATACCCAGAATTACTAACTGTCCCACCATTGTGAAGATGCAAGCAAAGGATTTGGCTGTCATAAACCGTCTGGACTTTGCTGAAATTGGGTCCACTTGACTTGAATGTCACCCGAATATCAGTTCCATCAACGTTTTAGACTCCCAGGTAAGTACAGCTTGTCTGGCATATCTGAGAGAATGTCTGTGACAACCTCAAGGACCTCAATCTACAACGACAGATAGAAGTTTGTTCCAGCAATCAACCACCCACTGGCTAAAGGCTATGTTATGTTATTTGGTGTTTTTTTGAGTATTAGCAACTAAGGCCATATTGCTCTGGGGATATGCGGTGGTCATGCCCTGACCTTTCTGCATCTTTCGTATTTGGTGGTCAGGGGCTCAAACCCCGGTCTAATCAAGAAGCATGTGCTACGCACTGCTGCTCCTGCCCACCTGGCTACGGAGGCGGCTGGCTAAAGGCAAACTTCAGCACAGCTATCCTACAACTGTCTTTCTCGATTTGAATTTATCCCGTCTCAGGAGATTATTCTGAGAAAGAGGAAGAATCCCATGAGCAGTGAGCATGCTCAAACCATTCAAGGCTATATACACCTCAATCAGATCACCTTGCAGGTGCCTAGTCTCCAGACACTAATCTGCAAAATTTAAGCCTTTCTTCATAAGAGCAACCCTTTGTTCCATTCACTAATCTTGTTGCCCTTCTCTGTACTTGTTCCACAACTCTACATCCTTCTTAAAATGAGGCCTCCGGACCTGTATACAGTACTCAAGGTGTGGCCTTATAATTGCATTATACAAGGGGATAATCACCTACTTATCCCTGCTATAAAAATTAGTGTATAAATACATGACACTATGAGCTACTCTTTCAGACCGTCTGCACTGCTCAGAAAACTTCATATCTGACTGTGCAATTACCCCATGTCCTTTTCGTTCTCTATCACTGTAGTACCACACAATTGATACATTACTCTAGGGTTAATGCTTCCCATATGCAGTACTTTACATTTGTCAATGTTAAAATTAAGTTTCCACCTCTTAACCTATCTGCTCAACTTTTCTAGATGCTGTTTCAGTAGCATACTGTCAGTATTATTAACAACCCCACCAACCTTCGTATAGTCTGCAAACTTAGACATTAAAGCTGATATACCATCATCAATATCATTCAGAAATACAGAAAACAACAATGGACCCAACACTGAACCCTGAGGGACTCCACCAATAACATTAGTCCATGAAGAGCAGTGTCCACTGATTACCACACTGTCTTCTCCCACTCAACCATCCCTTTATCCATACCAGCAATTTGCCTCCAATGCCACACTGCTCCAATTTGTGCAGCAGTCTTCCTGTGTGCAACAGTTTCAAAAGCCTTTCTAAGATCCGAATATATGATATTAAAAATGATTCTTTTTACTCTCAGTTATTACACAATCTAGTCATCAGTCACACTGCCAGATTTAATACACCTGTTGTATTCCCCTCCATGAGTAACTCCTCGTGTGAATGTAGATGCAAAATAGTCATTTAGTTTGTTAGCTACCTGAGCAGCATCATCAACAGTTGAACCATCGATATCAAGTGGACCAATCTGATTCATTCCCTTCCTTCTAGAGTTTACATAAGTAAAGAATTCTGCTGTTTTTCTTTGCATCCTTTGACAAATATTCCTCGTAATCTGCTTTTGCCTGTCTAACCTCCTTTGTGACTTGGTTACAGACCAGCTTATATCTATCATATGCTTCCGTGTCAACTATTAAATTTATATGTATCTATCCCATGCAATTTTCTTCTCTGCCATACGTCTCACTAGTTCATCTGACATCCATTTAGGTCTAAACTTTGAACAATATTTCTTAGTTGGTATGAAAAGTCTAGTAGCTTCCAAGATTAATTCTCTGAATGCTTCCCATTTTGAATTTGTTGTTGGTCCCACCATATAGAATTTAAATACTGTCTCAGACAACCGTAGTCACCTTTATGAAAGCAAAAACCCTTCCCTTTACCCCTGATGGTAGTTACCTCTTTGAGTAAATCCCACTTCAGCACATATGATCACTGCCACCTAGTGTTTCCTTTATCTGTAGAGTCTTAGTGCATGAAGAATCATTACTGATAATCAGATCAAGAGTATTACTTCCTCTTGTTCTGGAGGCTAATATTGGATGACAGAAAACAATCATCCAATAAATCCACAAAAGCCTTGTTAGTGTGTGAGTGACCAACTCACAAATTCCAGTCAATATCTCGGATATTAAAATCCCCCATTATAAGACAATCTGATTTACTGTCCCACTCTATTTCTCTGTACAGTTGTTTATTATACTCATAGTCATCAACGCCTATAACACACTCCTACTCTCAATTTTGCTTTCGCAGTGCTTATGTCACACCAAACTGACTCGACACTGCTCTGTCCACCCAAATTGACTAACTGTACTTCCTTGGATTTTGTGTGTTTCTTAACTAATAGCATAACCCCTCCTCCCTTGCTATCCTTCCTTTACATATTGCACTCCCCAAATTCCATTTCTGCATTCCTTATATATGTGTGACACTGTCTCTGATATCCCAACAATATCTGCTTTTAATGTTTTGACCAACACCTCAAATTCATCAAATTTATTTACCAAACTCCTAGCATTCGTGTACATGCAAGTAGTAGTAGTAGTAGTAGCATGTGATGCAAGAAAGCAAATGTATGAGCTTATGCAGCATCAGCCAAAAAAAAAAAAAAAATCACACCATTCCCTCCAAATGCCTGTCCGGTTCCTCCTTAAATTTATTCAACCTATCAACTTCCACAACGACAGATGGAAGTTTGTTCCAGCAATTAACCACCCGCTGGCTAAAGGAAAATTTCCGCACATCTATTCTACATCTGTCTTTTCTTAATTTGAATTTATGCCCCCTTAGGTTCGTAATCTGAACAAGTGGAAGGAGAATTCAGCGTTCTCAACCTATTCAAGGCCTTATATACCTCAATCAGATCACCGTGCAGGTGCCTAGTCTCCAGCCACTGCAATTTGCAGAACTTAAGCCTCTCTTGGTAAGAGGATCCCTTCATTCCCCTCACCAATCTTGTTGCCCTTCTCTGTACACGCTCAAGTAAATCTACATCCTTCCTAAAATGAGGCCTCCAGACCTGTACGCAGTACTCAAGCCGTGGCCTGACCATTGCCTTATACAGAGGGATAATCACCTCCTTTTCCCTGCTAGCAAAATTCCTATATATCATTGACAAAACCCCATGACCTGCCCTGGCAGCCTGTCTGCATTGCTCAGAAAACTTCATATCTGCCTGCACAATTACTCCCAGGTCTTTTTCATTTTCTACCACCTTAAGTGTAGTACCACACAGTTGGTACGTTTCTCTGGGGTTATTTCTACCCATATGTAGTACTTTGCATTTGTCAAAGTTAAACTTCGGTTGCCACTTCTTAGCCCATCTGCCCAAATTATCTAGATCCTGTTGCAGTAGCACACTGCCATTACTGTCATTAACAACCCTGCCAACCTTTGTATCATCTGCAAACTTCAACACTAAGCCTGATATACCTTCATAAATATCATTGATAAATATACAAAACAACAGTGGACCTAACACCGAACCCTGTGGGACTCCACTAATAACATTAGTCCAAGAAGAGCAGCACCCATTGATTACCACACTCTGTCTTCTCCCACTCAACCATCCTTTTATCCATTGTAGCAACTTACCCTTAATACCATTCTGCTCCAATTTGTACAATAGTCTTCCATGCGCAACAGTGTCAAAAGCTTTCCTGAAATCCAAATATATGATATCAAAATTATTTTTCGCATCCAGTTCCTTTGTAACCACATCATAATATCCTATCAAATTTGTCAGACAAGACTTTCCCTTAACAAACACATGCTGTGTCTGAATTATTGCTGCAGTCTTGTCTAGATGATCCTGCAATGCATCCTTAACCAGCGACTCCATTATTTTACCCGGAACAGAAGTTAAACTAACTGGTCTGTAATTACTCGAATATAGGAATTATAGGAACATGTGCAAGTATACATGCACCTGTTCCTCTTCTTAGCTACCCAAAACAGCCCATGTATTTACATGTTCCGCAGCAACTCCCAGCAGTCTCTGAAATCCCCAACACCTTGTTTTCCAGCCTGCTGCTCATTCCAATAAAGGCAGAGCAAGAATCACTTTCACCTCTGCTAGCAACTATTGTTAATCTATTAGTTCATGTATCCCACCCCAAGCTAGCAGTTTTCTAACCCACCTAACACTGCCTCGATAGCATCAGCAATTCTTGCACCCTTTCTATTTAAGTGTATCCCATTCCTGTAGAAGCAGTCTCTCCTGTTAACAAGCACAGACCAGGCTGAGAAAAATTCTGCCCCTTGAGCCTTGCACAATCTCTCCAGATCCAAATTGCAGAAACTTTCAAATTAGCATTAGCATTAGTAGAGGCATTTGATGCAAGAAAGCAAGCTTATGCAGCATCAGCCAAAAAAAAAAAAAACCACTTCCACTTCACCCCTCTGTTCGTTCAAAATACCTGTCCAGCTGAGACTTAAACTTATTTAGGCTATCAACCTCCACCACAAGGGATGGCAGTCTGTTCCACCAACCAACCACCCGCTGGCTAAAGGCAAATTTCCGCACGTCTATCCTACACCTGTCTTTCCTCAATTTGAATTTATGCCCTCTCAGGTGAATTTTCTGAGCTAGAGGAAGAATCCCATCAGCATTGAGCATGCTTAAACCATTCAAGGCTTTATACACCTCTATCAGATCACCTCGCTGGTGCCTAGTCTCCAGACACTGTAATTTGCAAAACTTAAGCCTTTCTTCGTAAGAGCACCCCTTTGTTCCATTCACTAATCTTGTTGCCCTTCTCTGTACTCGTTCCAGCAGCTCTACATCCTTCTTGAAATGAGGCCTCCAGACCTGTATACAGTACTCTAGGTGTGGCCTGACCATTGCCTTATACAATGGAATAATCACCTCCTTATCCCTGCTGGAAAAATTCCTGTATATCATTGACAATACTCCATGAGCTACTCTTGCAGCCCGTCTGCACTGGTCAGAGAACTTCATATCTGCCTGCACAATCACCCCCAAGTCCCTTTCATTCTCTACCACTGTCAGTGTAGTACCACAGAGTTGATACGTTGCTCTGGGGTTGCTGTTTCCCATGTGTAGTACTTTACATTTGTCAATGTTAAACTTCATTTGCCACCTCTCAGCCCATCTGCTCAACCTTTCCAGATCCTGTTGCAGCAGCATAGTGTCAGTAGTGTCCTTGACAACCCTGCCAACCTTTGTATCATCTGCAAACTTGGACATTAAGCTTGATATACCTAACTCAAATTACCTAAATTCAAACCTAACTCACGGATTTTTTTTAACATTAACCTGTACTTGTTAAGTAATTTCACCGGACTCCTACTCTTAATATCATTAGTGCCAACATGTACAACAGTATCACCTTTTGTGCCCCTAAAAGATGATATCTGCTCTACAACATCATCAACCTTTGCCCCTGGCAGACATACCCTGGTCCCGTTCCACCTATTCTTTTTGCACAATATATTCCCTGTTTCCCTGACAACAGAGTCAACAACTAGTTGTCGGTGACACTATTGTCAGGGAAACTAGTTGCCACTGTGTTGTGTGATGTTCAAGTGTAAGCTGTGACATTGATGTGGGCAGCTGAAAGCCTGATGGGGCCATCAATTTAAATTCTTCGAGGGCATCTACCCTGTCCATCAAGCTCTCATATAGGCCTATAACAACGCTGAGTTGGTGCTTGATTTCCTCATACTTCTTACATTGTGGCACAGAGATGTTCCCCTTGGAAATATCATAACCTGTTTCTGATTGTCCACAAACATCAAACAAACAGTATATTTCAAAAGGCTGTGATTCAAAGAACTGTCCCTCTCAGTTCTCCCCTGAGCCACAGCACTCCCATAAGCTTGAGCCTTTTGCTTTGCTGCTCTGAGTCATGATTTCGATTCAATTTCAATTAAAACTTCAATTTTAATACGAAATATAAGACTAAACTTATATCCCAATTCAGTTTTAACACTATATATATATATATAATATATATATATGTGTGTGTGTGTGTGTGTGTGTGTGTGTGTATACACCACACACACACACACACACACACACACACACTTATCGAGTTTCATCTCCAGCTGAGTTACATTATATGAATTTCGTATCCCCTATCAAGTTATATGTACTAATTTATAATGTTGTTTCTAAATTCTAAGTTGTTATATGTACTTAGTTAAAAAATTACATTTGTAAAATCTAAGTAGCTAATAATAGATAAATTTAACTATTGCCGCCCACGTGGTTCAAACTCTTCGCCAGCTATCTATGCCAAATCATCGATTCTAAAAGCTTTACGAATATTACTGTCGTATGTTAAGATCTACATGACAAGTTCAATTATTAATCACATAAGTAGTGCTATAATTTATGATTTATAATCCTCTGCCGATACTGATTACACTGCTATAAGTTACACAGAAACTACCAGTATCTGCTGTATCGATACAAAAAAAATGGTGGCAGATTCGAATGCTATTATTGATACAATAGCCTGCAGAAATCGACTGTGGTTTTCTACGCAATTACAAAGCCAAGTAAAAAATAAATGCACCAATTTAATCAACAAATCACTAAAAAAACTACTAAATTTAAATTAAAAGTTATACAAAAACAATAATTTCAAATAAATAAGAAAAGTTCACTCAGTGGCTTTGAACATGTATGGCTCCCACTAGCCTCATCAGCAAACCATATGTAACAGAGTAAAAAGGTGGCAGCAACAGACATAATGAAAGAATGACATATATACTTAGTACTGAAATAAAACTTGTTTGTTGTGTTAAAACCTTTGCTTATGAGCAAAGTAAATGATATGGTGCCAAACTGCAAATGAGGGAAGTGAAAAAAAGATTGTAAATCTCTTATATTTAGTTTCTTATACCTCTGATTCTTAGGCCATATTGTGCCACTCAGTGTAAGCAACACACAGTCCTAGAAGTAATAACACATGATGATTAATAATGATGACACTAATAAAAGTTGTAAAAAGAAATTTAGAAATCATTAAAATATAACCAGCAGTTTAACTGAATTTTAATAAGAAATGTTACTTTATGAAGGCAGTAAAAAGGCAAAGCAATTACTTACTTTTGAAAGGTTATATATAAGCATTTTACATCACACCAAGTTAAAAAAATATGTGCAAAATAATTACATAACACATATCACATTCTATTCAAAATACACACACAAATATATATATCTTCATACCTAGCATTAGCAACAATACTGTTTTCAATGGCTACTGGATCTTTTGGCAATCCTTTAATTACATGAATGTCTTGTATCATTTGACTAAAAAAAAAAAACACCACTAGTATGTAATATAAAATACTAAACAAAAAATCAAATTATAAATACAAGTTTGTATCATTTAATTTTGAAAGATTGTCAAATTTTATATGTGAGAAAACACTAATGCATTTGAAAAAAGATTTAATGGAGGTCACTGCTCTAAGAAGTTTACAAAGAACAATAGTAAAAAATTGTTTTTCTCAGTATTATTTGTTACAAACACATTGTAGTGTTTTATCCCATATTACTTCATTTGTCCTTAACAAATCAGTTTTTAACTTATAAAATTGTTTTTAAAAAATTTACTTCACAAAACATTAAACTTCACTTAGTAAAGTTCAAGTGCTGAACTGAAAAGCACAATCAATCTCAAACATTTTAATAAAATTGTCTATAATCCAATACACAATATTTACCACATAACAAAAAACAATTCATTCTGTAAAACTTGCAGAATATATAAATTCTGAAATTTGTTTCTAGTATTTTCTCCAAACAACAAAGACTCTCACTTTTCCTTGCTCACAAGCACATTACATTAACTGGGCGATAATAAAAGTCAACGGCCTAAAAGATATGAAGGTCAATTTATATACAGGTTGAGATTTAAGTAAGCAGTAAGGTTATGTGATCTAAGTAAGCAGTTGACATTTTAAAGGCCTTTGTCAAGAGCAACTGCTTGAGTTTCATTGAACTTTTCCATTGAATTTGTCTATAGATGGGTAATATAAGAAAAAGTATTACCAGTGGATCAACACTGACAGAATCCATACTGCCAATCATTGATCAGATGGAAGGTTTCTAGACAGCTTAAGAGTTGGCAGTTAATTGATTTCTCCATTATTTTAGAAAGGGTAAAGTGTAATGGGACAATAATTGGATGGGAGGGATTTATCACTCATTTTAGGACTTGGCTGGATATGAACAAATTTCCAAGCGGAAAAGGAAAACACCTTTGAAATAAGAAAGTGAAAAAAAAGTTAAAACAGAACAGGAGTAAGTTCAGGAGCACAGGTTTTGAGAACAAGTGGAGAAATACCATCAGGAGCTGGAGCTTCCTTAGAATCAAGATTGTTCAAAATCCTTCCAACATCCTTTCTAAGGAAGACCACAGGAGGAATTGGAGTGTACGGGGAATGGTGGTTTACCAAAATCACCAATACACCAGCTGGAAGAAAAGTAGGATGCTAGCAGGTCAGCTTTATCGTTGGCTTAAGTGGCAATTGAACCATCTGGTTTTGACAGATGGTGGAAATAGAGATGGGCAAAAGTTTTGGCATGAGACCAAAATGCTTGCCTAGAAAACTTGCTTCTTGTCCAATTTGGACAAGAAGCAAGTTTTCTACCTTTAGCATATTTGAAATCTAGTTTGGACTTATTAATAACTGCTTTATGATTTCTGCAAGCCTTGGTGCAGGCAAAAAATGAATGGAGATTTGGATACAAGTGAATTGTGACATTTTTATTTTGCAACATTTTTATTTTGAACAGCCTTAGAACATTTATTGGAAAACCAAGGTTTAGATAAAGGATGAGATTTTAAGGTGGAGTGTGAAACAAAGAATTTCATCCCTTCAAAAGTAATTTCACCGACGTGATCTGAGCAAACATTGACATCAGATGAATTTGAAACAATAACCTGCTCAAGCGAAAGAAGAAAACAAATCTTGCAGACCACATTTTGCATTTTTGTAATGCAAGAATTGCATTCTTGTAAAATAAGTTTTTGGCAAAAATTTTTTGAGTCTCACAACCATTCATCGATTTTCATTTCAGGTGCTCAAAAAGAAAAAAAAAAAAAAAAAAAACTCTGGCAGCAATAGGAAATGTAGAATTTTTGAGCAACATCCCATGAGGTTATAGTTCTTATGAGAGTTTCTGGCACAAGGGCTACTTTGTCATGTTGCATCTCCCAAAGGAGTTGAGATTATATATGAAAAATGCCTGGGGAGCAGTTAGAATTTGTTTCATTTGGATTTGTTTCAGATAGAAAAAAAAAGTGCAGTGAGATTAGCATTATTACCTATGATGTGGTTAAGGTTCTTGTACAATGGGCATTGTTGAACAATCTACATTCCATGAGTACAGGCTTTACTGTGAGTGGCTGTGAGCAGTGCATAGGATCACCGTGGAGGATCATTTCTTGTAAGCAGAAAGAGATGAGTGAGGTGATCTATTCAGGTTCCAGCTAGGATCACTTCTTTTCTATTTTTATGAAGCCTAGAAATCTATAATTGTGGTTTGGGTTTTAGTTGAAACAGCTTGTCATTCATTTGCATTTTCCACAGAAGTGTCCATTTTTCCATACATGTTCTCCTTATAATATGTCTATAATAAGGATATGGGACTAGATCATTTATTAAGGGCTTTGCTGGACAGATTCTTTGCAGTATCGTCTGCATGCTCATTTACTGGAATACCAATGTGGCCTGGGATCCATGAGAAAACAACAATTTGCTGATGCTCACCAAGACATATCAGCTCATGTCTTATGAGCTTTAATAAAAGGGTGAGGAAGCATTTTTCACTTGTAGGGTGAGGAAGCATTTTTCAATGCTAAAACAGCACTCTGAGTCAGTATATTATGCTTTTATTGACTGAGAGGAGTGAGATGTTTTTCAGGGTAAGCTTGATGGCATGGAATTCAGCAGTATAACTGGTGACAGAAGTGAAGCAGAATCAATTGTATTAGGGAAAATAGCAGCTGCACCCACTTTCTTGTCAGACTTTGAAGTGTAGATCTTAGTAAAGTGGGGGTACCTTTGTATATGCGCAAAATGTATTTGTTGAAAGTTAATATTTGCTATAACATCTTTTCCCTATTACTCAAAGTAATCATCACAAGAATGTGTGTAGGTAGTCCATAGGGGATCTGGATCTCTTAAGTCTCTGAGGATATTATGAAGCTGAATATTCCAACATTCTGCAAACTAATACAGCAGGCCAAATTGTTCTGGGTTTGTTTGCATCTTGGATTGCCAATGCGGATCATGTAGTACAAGATGACAACCGGAATGGTCTCGGAGCCAAGCATCTGGGAACTGTGTGGCTGGAGGATCCCTCAACCCGGACTGAGGTCAGCTCCCATGCTCACAGCTCACTATAACAGACTATCGCTCAGTGACCGCTTTCTCCCCAAGGAGATGCTCCCCACAATCGTTTCAATTGACGGCGACCTCTGTAGGTTTGTGAAGGATCGGGGGTACCGAAGACAGATCCTTAAGAGCCTGACCTTGGCCAGGCAAAGTGCACATTAATAAGAGCAGCATAATAATGTCCAATATATTGTAAATAATGTTGAAAGCACGATGTCTTTATGAATGTGTTGTAAATAAAGTGAAGAATATCGTTATGAATATAAATATTAATATAACATAATGTAAATATGAATATCTTTATTTCATTGTAAATACTGTCAAAACCATAAAATGTCCTGTAAATAATCTGACACTGATTCTATTTTATTGTTGGCTCTGGGGAATGAGCCCGAACTTCGATGTGGGCCCCGTCTCCCCAAGGCTATTATTGTCCACCATCCAATGTAAAACCCCTGGCATTGCTGCTGTGAAGGGTCTATTGTATATACCACGTTTGTATACAATAAAGATTATATATATATAGTACTGGCCAAATAGGTTGAGTTGGAAGACTTAAGTTTAGCTGAGTAGTTCAGCAATAACATCTTTCTTCTGATACTGAGTGGAGGATTTTGAACTGGGGATGTTCTATATGCACCTAGGGCAATCCTAAGAGCAGAATGTTGTATGGGAACAAGACAGGCTAGGACACTCTCTAGCAGAGTCATAAATAGGTGCTCCATAGTCTAGCTGAGCTCTAATTAGAGAGTTATGTGTTGCAAGGTATAACAATCTACACCCCACGATGTACTAGAGATGACCTGGAGTATATTGATTTTCTTAATGCAAGTGGTTCACAGATATTTGATGTGCTCCTGGAAATACTGTTCATGATTGGGAAAGATGATTGGCCAAGTGTAACTCGGGTTCATGATGTATTTTGTACTTGTTGCAGAAATGCATGGTTGTAGATTTGTGCTTTGATAGTTTGCATCCATTTTGTGCCATCCATAATTCAATGTTATTTACGGAGATTTGAAGATGCCTCTCAATATAGCTCATATTCTGGGAATGACAGGATATAGTTAGATCATCTGCATACAGGTACAAGTCGACAGTGTCTGGAATCCTGTTTGTGATACTGTTTGTTCATATTGCAAACAGAGTGGCACTGAGAAGAGTCCTGTGGACTCCTTGTATGTATGTTTAAGACAGAACCAGCCAGTACTGAACTTGGGAGAACCAGTGTTGAAGGAAGTTTTGAATAAAATATGGTTGTTGTTTGGTTTTTAGAAGCATTAGCAACTAGGGCCATATTGGTCAGGGGATATGCGGTGGTCATTCCCTGACGTTTCTGCATCTTCCGTATTTGGTGTTCACGGGCTCAAACCCCGGTCTAATCAAGAAGCGTGTGCTACGCACTGCTGCTCCTGCCCACTTGGCTACAGAGGTGCCAATAATAATAAAATATGGTAAATGGCCTCTCATATGAACAGAATGGAGAGCTCTTAAGATGCCATAGTGCCATGTGATATCGAAAGCTTTCTCTATATCAAGACATATTATGATGAGATGGTGATTTCTGATGAATGCATTTTTCATGTTTGAGTCAGATTTTGTCATAAGGTCTAAGGAAGATCTATTCTTCAGAAAGCCAAACTTATTATTACTGATTATGTTTCGGGATTCAAGGTACCAGGAGAGTCAATGGTGCACTATATTTTTCTGAAGTCTCACTCAAGCAGCTAGTTAGAGAAACTTGTCTACAGGTGTGAGGAATCGAAAGATCTTTTCCAGGTTTAGTTACAGATATTACATAAGAATGTCGCCAGGAAGTAGGGAATATATGTTCAGAGAAGATCCAATTAAAAATTTTAGCAATAACAATAGTGATTTCTGGTCAACATGTTGAAGCATGATACAATGAATTCCATCAGAACCAGCAGCACCAATTTCTTCAGGTATTTATAGATTCTTTCAGTTCAGATACTGTGAGTGGTTGGTTATAGGGTAAAGGACAGGTAGCTTTGAAGTTTATTTCATGTTTCTCAGTTTCAGCTTTAATTTTTTGAAAAGAAGGTTGATATGCAGTTGAGGAAGATAATTCACAAAAAAAAAAAAACCACCAGTTCCTAAGGCATTTGCAATCTCCTTCCCATTCCACTTAAGAATAAGAGAAGGTAATGTATGATTTACTGTTTAGGTTCTTTATTTTTTCCAGACTATTCATGGATCAGTATCTTTGTTGATTGAGGAAGCAAATTTTACAGACAAGTCTTTTTTAGCCTTTCACCAAATGTAATGAGCTTTGGCTCACAGCCTCTTGTAGTTAATAAGTTTGCAGCAGTGGGATATTTGCAGGCATTCTGTGCTGCGATTTTGTTTTTCTATTTTCACTTTTTTACAATCATCATCATTCCACCAGTGATTGGGTAGAAAAATGCATAAATGCATTTTGGCATACTTAATTTTACCCGTTTTCTTGCTTCCTGGTAAGAAACTTTATTTTGAATTTTATATTTTTGTATATTTTCCCTCAGCTTCCAGAGTTCTCAATTTTTGGAGCATGCCGGATGGTTGCCATTGCAATTAGGACGCTGCAGGGTTGGTGCCTTGCATTGTTTATGTATGAGTTGTACACCCACAATTTGGACATGTTGTATCTCCAAGGCATGCTCTCTGGGAATGACCAAATTTTGGTAATTTAAAACATCTTAGAGGGTTCAGAATATATGGCTGAATGCAGCAGTTTAAGTAATTTGCTTTGTAGGTTTGGTGTTCTGAGAGTTAAGATTACATTATGTGTAGGGATTCAAGGTACCAGGACTAAACTGCCATCTTTTCGGATTACGTTTCTTTCTCTTTGGATGACTTTTTGATCTTTTAGTTTCTGAACTATTTCTTCTTCAGAAACATTTAAATCCCATTCAGTGATCACTCCCTAAGAAGAATTGAGTGTAATATATGGGGTGCCTTGAATTGGAATTCCACTTAAAGATGTGAGCCGTAACAATAGCTCAGAGTGTCTTTAGTGAGTGGTCTACATCAGTAAATCTCCTGATTGGAGATGTTTCACCATATGATGAACTGCAGCATTTTCAAGGCATCTCGGAATGATAAAAGGGATGAGCTTGCCCACAGGTGGTGTTGACAAAATACATTATCAGGAATGCTGGAGATTAATGCCTGTAAGTGCCCTTTTTCATTCTCTTTGAGGGAGAGAGAGAGAGAGAGAGAGAGAGAGAGAGAGAGAGAGAGAGAGATATATCATGATCAGTTTCATGATTGTTGCTTTGTTAAGAGCTCTTGGACTCTTAAACGTGGAAATTCAGTGGTATGCATTTCTGCTCCTTTTATCCCTGAGGGTTGGTTTCCCTCCAGGTTACCAGACCTACCACACAGTTGGTCGGTTGGTTGGTTATTAGGAGTTTTATGGCACATCAGTATCTAAGGCTATTGTGCACCAACCCACCAGATGGAGGGAAGGAACAGTGCTGCCAGTGACCAACCAGTTGTTGAAGTCAGTAGATTTGGTTAGTAATAAATATATAGACTAACAAAAGGAAGGTGGATTTCCTTTCTGGGTTCTTGGTTTAAACCACCAGAATCACAAGAAGTACACAAAAGGGAAAAAAATTGAACTAGAAAAGAAACAAAACTATATCACTTTAGGAGAGCACTATATCTCACAGAGAATAAACTGCTTGTCACTATTTCTTGGTAATTGGGGCCAGCCCATGGGGATACAACCACATACATAATACAGAGGTTCACAGATTTATGTTATTACTATTTTTTTCTCCCAAGTGCAGGATTTCTCCTTGAACAGTTTGTCATAATTTGCCAGTGTAGTGTCTACATTTCCTAATGCTGCCAAAGCTATTTCTCATTAAGAGTCTGAAATGAAAGTCAGCAAAACAGTCATTCCACCAAAAGGAATGTGTGCTTTAAGCATGGCTGCCTACTCCCAAATTTCAAAAAGCTGGAAATCAGGTAATTGAAGGCAAGAGGGAAAACAGGAGATTTTTTGAAAAAAAACAGAGAAATGTTTTTTTTTTTTTTTTTTTTTTTTTATCCACACTGAACAGAAATAAAAGTTCATTGACAAAATACACATTTTATACTAATATTTTTATATTTTATACTGAAAAACAGTCAGAGGATTGTTTAATGCTTTCAAACATTAGCTTATTTTTTCATCTGTGGGTTTCTGTTCACATTTTCTGCTAAACATTAACTGATTTTGACTGCATCTAAAAAGATACTGTTGCAGATTCTGCCCTCTTCAGAAATGTTTTGTGAATAACAATAGCCCTCCTTTCAAGATATGGCTGTCATGAGCATGTCTAAAGGTTCATCAGAAATAAGATTTGAACAGTTTTGTTTTTCTTATCTGGCTGAATATTTTCTTACACTTGGCACTGCTGTGACAAATTGTTAACATGCCAAGCACTTTAACTTAGCATTTTAACAATGTCTTCACTTTTCAATGGGAACTTGTGCACCATTAACAGGAGAGACTGCTTCTACAGGGATGGGATACACTTAAATAGAAAGGGTGCAAGAATATTTGCTGATGCTATCGAGGCAGTGTTAGGTGGGTCGGAAAACTGCTAGCTTGGGGGGGTTCACAGACTAAAAGGTTAAAAGTAGCTGCAGGCAGAGGTGAAGGTGATTCTTGCACAACTTCTATTAGAATAAGTAGCGACCTGGAGCAAGGGGTGCTGGGGTTTTCAGGGACTGATGGCAGTGATCGTGAAACAGGTGGGTATATGGGATATGTTAGGGTAACTAAGAATAAGAATAGGTGCACGTATACTTGCATGTATACCAATGCTAGAAGTATAGTAAATAAATTTGATGAATCTGAAGTGCTGGTCAAGACATCAAAGGCTGATATTGTTGGGATAGCAGAGACGTGAAGTCACATAGATATAAGAAATGCAGAACTGGAATTTGGGGAGTACAATGTGTACAGAAAGGATAGACAGGGAGGAGGTGTTATGCTGTTAATTAAGAAAAACATTAAATCAAAAGAAGTGCATCCAGTTTTTATAGATGAACAGTGCATTGTTGAGTCAGTTTGGTGTGATATAAGCACTGCGAAAGCAAAAATAAGAGTAGGAGTGTATTATAGGTTTAATGACTCGAATGAGTACAATGAACAATTGTACAGAGAAATAGAGTGGGCTAGTAAATCAAAATGTCTTATAATGGGGGATTTTAACATCCCAGATATTGACTAGAACTTGTGGGTTGGTCACTCACACACTAGTAAGACTTTTTTTTGGATTTATTGGATGATTTTTCTGCAGCAGCATGTTCGAGAGGCAACCAAAGAGGGTAATACTCTTGATCTGATTATCAGCAGTGATCATTCGTGTATTAAGAATTTGCAGATAAAGGAACCACTAGGAGGCAGTGATCACAGTGTACTGATGTGGGATTTACTTAAAGATTTAATTACCATCAGGGGTAAAGGAAATAGTTTTTGCTTCCGTAAAGGTGAGTACAGTAGTCTCAGAGTGTTTTTAAATTCTGTACAGTGGGATCAAGTGACGATGTTACCAAAAGTAAATTCTAAGTGGGAAGCATTCAAGGAATTAATTGTGGATGCTACTAAAAGTTTCATACCTATTAGGAAATATTGTTCAAGGTTTAGGCCTAAATGGTTATAAAATGAACTAATGAGACTCGTGACAGAGAAGAAAAATGCATGGGATGCATATAAATTATCAAGCGTCTCAGAAGCCTATGGCGGATATAAGCTAGTCTGTAATCAGGTCACAAAGGAGGTTAGGCAGGCGAAGGCAGATTAAGAGAAATCTTTGGCAAAAGATGCTAAGAAAAACAGCAAGGATTTCTTTACTTATATAAACTCTAAAAGGAAGGGGATGAATCGGATTGGTCCACTTGATAACAATGGTTTGACTGTTGATGATCCTGCTCAGATAGCTGACAAAATGAATGAGTATTTTGCATCTACATTCACACATGAGGTTTGTTTGTTTGTTTGTTATTTGGTTTTTAGGAGCATTAGCAACTAAGGCCATATTGCTCCGGGATATGCGATGGTTATTCTCGGACCTTTCCACATCCTCCGTATTTGGTGGTGACAGGCTCGAACCCCGGTCTAATCAAGAAGCGTGTGCTACGCACTGCTGCTCCTTCCCACCTGGCTACGGAGGCGCCTAACACATGAGGAGTTAAGGGAGGAAAATTCCCGAAGTTTATCAAACTGTAATAATTGCTTAAGGATTTTGTAGTAATGATTGCTTAAGGATTTTGTAGTAATGATTGCTTAAGGATTTTGTAATAACTGAGAGCAAAGTGGAGGAGAAATTGTTGAAGTTAAACATAAGAAATTCATCTGGGGTGGATGGGATCTATCCAGCTATATTAAAGAAGGGCAAAGGAAGTAAGAAAACCCTTAGCCATAATTATGAGAGCATCCTTGGACTCAGGGGAGGTCCCCACGGACTGGAGATGTGCAAATGTATCCCCAATTCACAAAGGGGGATCGAAGGGTGACAAGTAATTACAGACCAGTTAGTTTAACTTCTGTTCCGGGTAAAATAATGGAGTCACTGGTTAAAGATGCATTGCAGGATCATCTAGACAAGACTGCTGCAATAATTCAGACACAGCATGGGTTTGTTAAGGGAAAGTCTTGTCTGACAAATTTGATAGGATATTATGATGTGGTTACAAAGGAACTGGATGCAAAAAATAATTCTGATATCATATATTTGGATTTCAGGAAAGCTTTTGACACTGTTGTGCATGGAAGACTATTGTACAAATTGGAGCAGAATGGTATTAAGGGTAAGTTGCTACAATGGATAAAAGGATGGTTGAGTGGGAGAAGACAGAGTGTGGTAATTAATGGGTGCTGCTCTTTGTGGACTAATGTTATTAGTGGAGTCCCACAGGGTTCAGTTTTGGGTCCACTGTTGTTTTGTATATTTATCAATGATATTGATGAAGGTATATCAGGCTTAGTGTCGAAGTTTGCAGATGATACAAAGGTTGGCAGGGTTGTTAATGACAGTAATGGCAGTGTGCTACTGAAACAGGATCTAGATAATTTGGGCAGATGGGCTAAGAAGGGGCAACTGAAGTTTAACCTTGACAAATGCAAAGTACTGCATATGGGTAGAAGTAACCCCAGAGAAACGTACCAACTGTGTGGTACTACACTTAAGGTGGTAGAAAATGAAAAAAAGACTTGGGAGTAATTGTGCAGTCAGATATGAAGTTTTCTGAGCAAGAGTGAAGATAATGTGCCTAGAAATATCATCATGCTTCATCCATTTAGAATTGCTTTTAGTTTATAATTCAGACATTCTTTTCTTAAGTTCATCATCTTGTCTTCTTTCAAAATTTTGGGCTCGTGAACTGGATTTGAACGTGAGTCAGTGCCACCCACTAGTGATCGCTTGTTGTACTTTTAATCTGTTAACTCTGAAAAGTGCTTTATATGCTTCTCTTATCTCCTCTTTAAATAGACTTGTCAGTTCTATCAGTATAGTTTCACGTTTAATCGAATGTTACATGTACACACATGCTTCAAAATCTTTTTTACTTCAATTATATTAATTTATCTTTAATTTCAGAACTTTTCTATGAAAAGTTCTGAAATTAAAGTTCTGAATTACATTTCTATGAAATATTCATCCACCTTTGTAGGAAGGCATGCAGCTCCCCTTTCAGCACACAAATTAATAAAATGACAAGGACAACCTGTTAACAACAGTGCTCAAGCTTCTTTTTTAATACTCTTGCTACACGAGTTTAAAAGTCTACCATAATAAGTGCACTATGGGCGCCTCCGTAGCCAGGAGCAGCAGTGCGTAGCACACACTTCTTGATTAGACCGGGGTTCGAGCCAGTGATCACCAAATACAGAGGATGCGGAAAGGTCAGGGAACGACCAGCACATATCCCCGGAGCAATATGGCCTCAGTTGCTAATGCTCCTTAAAAAAAAACCAAATAACAAGTGCACTATTGACATTAAGTGCTAGAAACTTTTTTAAAGGAATCCCACATGCCTTTTCAGGCTGTTCAGAAGAAGATGCCTAGTGTGTCACCCTGTAGAGTCATCTTCCAATGCTGGCACTGAGAGCAAGCTGCTTTCAATCTGGCAATTTTTATAATACAAAAAATCCACAATGGGATATAGCTTGGAATCACTTTGATTACTGCTAATCTGTAGTAAATGAAAATAGTCCATTTTTAGAGCCATCACTATCCTTTTCTTTCCATATCCATTCAGTTTCACTAACAATGCCTATAGTTTCTGTTCTTCCACAACCAATTTTTTTTTGCTTTTTCACTATCGAGAAGCATATTTCTGAACAATCCATCTGCATAATCAGCACAACTTAGAGGAACATAACATTCCTCTAAGGGCTATATCTATTTTTGCATTTCTTTCTATGCACTGCACACTCCTTATGCTTATTTATTTGTAAATGTCTGATTACATTGTGTTTTGCACTACTTGTAGTTGAAAAAAATCACATCCACACATGGCATATAAGGCAAATGTGTTTCCTTTTTTCAGATTTTACAACAGAAAATCTTGCATATATGTCTTCTGAAATTTTACATTGTTATTTCCTTGACAGCTTATTGAAAGACTTAAGCCTCATATCACACCAAGTAAAATAAATGGTCACAGATTATAGAGAACTTGACTATTATCCCACGTTTCTGCTTTTCAATGTAGACTAGTACATCTGATGGCCAATTTAAAAACATGAGAAATTCATAGAATTTTCAAAAATTCTAATTTTAATGTAGTTTCACTATATTTCTGCATAAAGAAAAACTATGCTCTGAGCAAAAAGACATTCTCTGTTGTAAATCTGGGAAGTTTACATCGATGCTAGGCACTTCCGTAGCCAGGTGGGCAGGAGCAGCAGCGTAGCACATGCTTCTTGATTAGACTGGGGTTTGAGGCCGTGACCACCAAATACGGAGGATGCAGAAAGGTCAGGGAATGACCACCGCATATGCCTGGAGCAATATGGCCTTAGTTACTATGCTCCTGAAAACCAAATAACAAACATCGATGCTAAAGCAATGATGACTACTAAATAACGCTTCTCCAAATAAATAATCTTTTATTGTAACTAGAACCAGCTATACAAATTCCAATCCCAAAGAAAGTCACCAAGAGTAGTTCCAAATTCTTCAAATTCCATAAATCTATTACTATTTGTAAAAATGAAAGATTTAGTGGCACTTCATTTCTGCTTGTGGTCCTATAATTTTGCATCACACTGATTGGCAGATGACTTGGTCCAGTAAGTGCACAGCAGGAAAACAGGTTGCTAACAGAGTTGCCATTGCCATTTTGTGTTCTGAGTTTACAAGTAAACAGAATACATTACCATTTTATGTGTTCTGAGTTTACAAATACACAGAAATGATAGGAAAATAAATGGCAAACCAAAATAAAATGTTGTAAATAACAGAAAAGCATAAGCAGTAGTAATATAAAAAAGGGACTTTACTGAATGCTACCCACATAAATTAAAGGTAATTTCTCAGTTATACTTCAATTTTCTTCTTCAAGTAATATAGTGTTTACCAAAATATGAGCAGCTAATTGTCAGAAAGACTAAACAATATTAACTTTAAACCAATGGAAAGAACTTAATAATAACCTAAGTACTGGATATGATTCAATAAATTGAATTAAAACCTACCCAAATTCTTCATATTCCATTAATCCATCACTATCACAATCATAAAAACGAAAGATATACCGGCATCTCATTTCTGCTGGTGGTCCTCCATGGTGAGTACAGGGCTCCAGTGCAGCTAATCCTAGCAACACATCTTTAAATGTCAGATACCCTTGGTTAAAAGTATCAAAAGCTCTATATAAATAATAAAAACAGTTCTCTAAATCCTCTGCAAGACAAAAAAAAAAACCTTAATAATTTGAAATCTATACAATGAATAATTTAGTTTTAAAAAAAGTTCTTAGAATAAATTCTTAACCCCCCCCCCTCCAAATTAAATAAGAGGAATCTTGGTACAATCCTTTTGATTTTTCATTCTTAAAATACCAGATTTTTGGTCACCTTAAAATATCAAATATTTTGTCACAAATTAAAATTCATCTCCTTCTCCATTTAAAATAAGTTTACTGAATGAAATTGTTAAAATCATTTAAAAAAAAATAATAATAATTTTTTTAATTTAATAATATATTATTATTATTAATAAAAATAATAATAAAAAATTCATTTAAAAAATTAAATAACTGAAATCAGAAAAAGATGTCTTAGTTCAAGCTGAAAACTAGCCAAAGCCTTATGGAAGGAGTGGTACAAGATTCTAGTCTCCACATATCAAAAACGTGTAGTGTGTTGCTCAGAGAAACAGTGATATAATCAAAATCAAGAGGGTATCGTACACAATATTAAAAATTTATTTTTTCTAACTAGATGATTTTTAATTTGGTGTTCCAATACATGGAGCATATTTACGACCAACCTTATGAAATTCATATCTCACAATAGCTTATTTATTTTATGTACTGGTATACATGTGGTACACTATTTCAACACAGCAACAGCATATACAAAATACATACCTGAACAGACTGCTATAAACTGTTTCCTGTAAGTCTCGCCATCCTAAGGAAATCATATAATCTCGAAAGAGTGATTGATTTATTGTTTGAGAAGGAAAACACCATGCTAGGAAATCATAATAGATGAGCTGTTGCTCTGGGAGTGGAAAAAAATAAATAAAAGCTTAGATGTTACAATTATTAATAGTTTAAAAATGATAATCAAAACCATATATACTGTAGAATGTTAAACTGACATTCACTGTTATTCTTGTTAAAAATATGTGCACACACTAACAGACTCAGACACAACCCTTCTTTTATGTATATTGTGAATTTAAATGTGAAGAGAATCATAACTAAACTTAGTCTATTAAGTATGAAAAATATTTGTAAACTTTGTTGCAATGATATAGGATTGATCAGTTTAGATATCCATTTGTATGTGAAGAATTTTTCTGTGCTTTATAGTAAGCAATTAAATAAAAATGGTACTATTTTCATTTACCTTACATGAAAATGGGTGTGCGTGCACGCATCCTAATTATTTTGCAGCATTATTAGAAAATTTCCTATTGTGTACATTTTATAGGTAGTATTAGAATAGCTAAAAGATGGAAGGAAGTGGACTTTTTTTCCTGCATCTACCAAAGGGGCGGGGACAATCACTCACACTTTCCCCATCACCAAAATATGTTTATGCCATTCTGATTTGAACTTAACCAAATTCTCTGCGAGGGCTAACTTGCCAAAGCAATTTATTCCAAATAATGTACAACACACTACCCAAAGGTAAAAGACTGTCTCCATGAGAGACAGTCTTCTGTTATTCTTGAATGTTTTATATTTGTATTTGTGCTTTCTACTTCTTGTCTCTTCTACTGATTGCCCTTCTCTGAACTTTTTCTATAAGCCTCTTTTTCTTTTATGTGCAGCCTCAAGACCTGTATTCAAAATACAGTAATACCTTTGTCTTATACAAAGGGAAAATGTCACCCTCCCTTGCAGCTTATATTGCATGGTAAATATCATGTCTGATTTTAGTAAAGAAAGGAAGTATTTCAATGCAGGTATTGAAATGGTTTGAGAAAATAATGCTACTCATATGTTGAGTTTCTGTCTTTAATGTCTAGGGACACTACTGCCCTTCCAATGACACTGACAGAGCCTGAGCTTACACTTGCTTTAAAAATAACTACATTATCCAAGAATCTACTTAGTTTCTAATATCACTTTTTAATTGAATAACATCTTCAAGAAGGTGAATACATTATTCATTAAAAAACTTAAAAGGCACTGCTGTGACTTATTTCAGAACTATTTGATTCTATCATCAGAGAACACTTTTTTTTAACAACCTCATGTCATATCTAAACGAGGAGTCAAGCAGTGTGTAGAAGAAAAACTTACAATTCAAAACAACTTCCATTACGTGTATAACTTCTATTAATGCTGTGTTGACACAATGCAGAAATTTTGTAAAGATGAAAGGTACTATTTTGAAGGCCAGTTTTTAAATAGTTTGAGAAAATAAATGCTACTGTGCATTTTTTTTTTTTTTTTTTTTTTTCCTGCCTTTACTGTCTGGGGGACATTACTGTTCCTCCAGTAACAGCAACAGACATTGGGCTTATGCTCACGTTAGAAATTACTAAATTATTCACAAGTTGACTGGTCACAACAATGCCTGACAGTTTTTAACAAATAATAGATTTGCCTTCTTGATGAGTTTTATCAATTAAAAAATAATATTAGTAACTTTAGGTTGGGTCATGGATAATTTAGTCATTTTTGAAGTGAGTGTAAGCCCAAGCTCTGTCACTGTAAAGACTAAAGTAAGGCAGAAAAATATACACAGTCATAACCCCTAAGTACTAAGTAACTCCTGGATTTGTTCCCCAGCTATAAAACTTTACATTTAAACTCACTGAACATCAGTTGCCATATGTGAAAATAATCAAAGTCATTTAAGTGACAGAACCTGGTTCTGTTATTAACCACCCTTCCTACTTTTAATCATCAGTGAACTTTGACAGCTTCCCACCCTTTTTCTCTCAATCAATGTCATCTGAACAAACAGGTATGAAAATTAAGTCATGATGTGCCTTAGAACACAACATTAAGAATAGTTCCATAGTTCAGATTTAAAAAAAAAAAAAAAAAAAAAATCGCTGATTAGAGACATTATTCCAATATCATCTTGATAAACTTGGGATGTTCCATCAAATATATGCTGATAAACTTTTTATATCTTAAAAAAATTTCACTAAACACTAATAAAGACAGCTGGTTTCAAAATTTTTACAATTAGTTAGGGGTAAACTATATTTTGACATGCTTTACATGATAGCAAATTTTCCTTCCTCTGAAGTTTGTGGTCTAGTGTCAGTTATCCACGAACACACCTAACCAGGGTGGTAAATTAACACATTCAAACTTCATCCACAAATTCTGAGCTGTATTAACAATTCCCTATATGTGATATACTGATCCCATCAAACAATCTCATCCACTTGCTGCACTTATTTCATAGTGTTCCTGCCAAGACACTGATCACAAATTTTCCTCGATCTGATACAGCTGAACAATGCTTGTTCTAGCATCTAACAATTGCACTTCTATTGTCTACAGGAAAAACATCAACAGGAATGACACAGTCATTCCTGTAGATGTTTTTCAGACATCTTGAACATATGCCATTGTTTCTTCTTTACAATTATCTACTATTAAAAATCTCCATCGGAGCAGTCTGTTTACAGAGATAGTACACCTACTGAAAGGCTGAAACAACTAAACTTTTTGAGTAACCCTCATATAAAAATGTTAAAACTATGTTCTATTTCAATTGACTATGAAATGGGTCATATTTTTAATACTCAAGTTGGAGAATTTGTCAAAATTCACATATTATTCTATTAAGAACCTGGTGTGTGTGTGTGTGTGTGTGTGTGTGCATAAACATACAAATAAATTAGAATAAGAAAAAATAAATAAAATAATGCCAGCTGTATGGCAAGACAAGAGCGAAAATAGTTGAAATTAAACCTAAATTAAACCATGCAGGGAGGGAGGAGAGAGGTAACAAGAGTAAAAATATTGCAGCGGAAACTCTAAAATAATTTAGAAAATCTAAATGTACGAATAATAATTCATTGAATTTTAAAAGCCAATTAAATAGAAATTTAACGGTGACCCCTCTGACGGGCACCAGGTGCAAATTTATGTGAAATATCACCAACGGAGATGTAAACCACTACAATAAAACAAAACAAAAATAAACCAAAAATAGACTGACCATTAACGCCCCATCTCGACAGAGAACCACAAGGCCAGTAATGGTCAGGGAACCCTTTTTTTTTTTAATTCTAATTTATTTGTATGGTTATATTTCAAGCATCATGTAGAGGAATAATGCTTTTTGCTGCCCCTGATGTATGTTGTACCTTTTTATTTTTATTATGAAAGATTCCGTTTCCAACTATTTTAAACGTTATTCAAATATATGTATAATTATATCACATGATAGCAGTGGGCGTATTGCTAACGCTGCACCAGTGCTGCCATCCATAGTTCATTATTCATCTATATAAACTGGTTAAGATTACTTTTGTCAGTAGTGTGGCTTTGCACTGGAGTGCTTGTATCTGTTCTATTTTTAATTTTTGCTGCATCAGGACCACCGCTGTTCAATTCCCCTGCATTGGCGGTTCAATCTGGGGGTTGGGTGGCGGACTGATCTTTCGATCGATTCTCCTTTGCAACGATTTGTGTAGCGTTCGAAATGCAGCGATTTCCTGACCATTACTGGCCTTGTGGTCCTCTGTCGGAGATGGGGCATAATGGTCAGTCTATTTTTTGGTTTATTTTTGTTTTGTTTTATTGTAGTGGTTTACATCTCCGTTGGTGATATTTCACATAAATTTAGACCTGGTGCCCATCAGAGGGGGGCACCGTTAAATTTCTATTTAATTGGCTTTTGTTTGTTTTATTTTGTTTTATTGTAGTGGTTTACATCTCCGTTGGTGATATTTCACATAAATTTAGACCTGGTGCCCATCAGAGGGGGGCACCGTTAAATTTCTATTTAATTGGCTTTTAAAATTCAGTGAATTATTATTCGTACATTTAGATTTTCTAAATTATTTTAGAGAGTTTCCGCTGCAATATTTTTATTCTTGTTACCCCTCTCTTCCCTCCCTGCATGGTTTAATTTAGGTTTAATTTCGACTATTTTCACTCTTGTCTTGCCATACAGCTGGCATTATTTTATTTATTTATTTTTTTCTTATTCTAATTTATTTGTATGGTTATATTTCAAGCATCAGGTAGAGGCATATGCTTTTTGCTGCCACTGATGTATGCTGTACCTTTTTATTTTTATTATGAAAGGTTTCAACTATTTTAAACTTTATTCAAATATATATATATAGTTATACTATCATAATTTATAAATAATAGTTGACATTTTGAAGTGTAAATGTAAACTATCCACTTCCATAATGATGGATGGTAGCCTGTTCCAGCAAACGACGCCCATTAGCTGAAGGAAAACTTCCACACATCTATTCTACAACCATCCTTCCTCAATTTGAATTTATGTCCCCTCACATGCATAATCTGAGCAAGAGGAAGAATCCCATCAGCATTAAGTTTGCTCAAGCCATTCAAAGACTTAAAACACCTCAATCAGATAATCTTGCAGATGCCTAGTCTCTAGATGCTGCAATTTTCAGAACTGTAGCCTTTTTGTAAAAGGCTATAGTTCTGCAAACCCCTCACCAATCTCGTTGCCCTTCTCTGTACCCATTCCAGCAACTCTACATCCTAATATTTCATGGGCAAAAACATAACAGCTTTTACAAATAAGATCTTTTCACAAAAGATCTCATTTGTAAATGCAGTTATAAACTGCAGAAATACTTACTAACTCTATTTTAGCATTAGTTAATCCTCCCTGTGATGAAATTAAGTTCTCTTGATTTACTGCACTTCACAACCACAAGTATCCATATTTGTATCAGTGTCAAAATGTTTATGCAACGTCCTGCTTGGAACAATAGTACAGGTGAACACCTTGAAGTAATTATCAACTTCTTGATTGGAAACAGCTGTAGCCATAGTAATACAGAGAGATGAAAATATGGTCCTGTATTAATGTTTGATGGTGGTCAAATTATATTGTTTTTATGTTAAAGTAAAATTGTAATTTGAAAATGAAATGCACAAGGCATAATTCTTATGGGTTTTGGTAATTAACTATATAGTATCGGTGTAAATACACCATAGTTAACCCATAAATTTGAACTACGTAAGTAGTGTAGAAGGCATCGTTTTAATTGTATCTCATATTGTGGTTGCCTTCACAACGAGATGGCGATACCACCACCCAGACGATCATTTTGAAGCTATTGGGCTTCATAATCATTGGGCGGGCAGGTAACCTCATAATACAACATGCCATCATGATTGTGAAGTTATATCCACAATATGAGAGACGCCAAAGAGTGTTGGTAAAAATGTAACCAAACACCCTTTGGCATCTCTCATTGTATTACCCGCCCAATGATGATGAAGCCCAATAGCTTCGAAAGATCATCTGGGTGGTGGTATCCTCTGAAAATAAATAACAGTAGTCTTCTCTACAAGAGATGCGTTATTTATTTGAAGTAGTGCAATACCGCCATCTCGTTGTGAAGGCAACCACAATATGAGATACAATTAAAACAATGCCTTCTACACTACTTACATAGTTCAAACTTATGGGTTAACTATGGTGTATTCACACCGATACTATATAGTTAAAGTAAAAGAAAACAAAAACAGATGCCATATATAAATAAGGAAAAGTTTATTGTGAAGATCCAGCTATAAAAATACAATATAAAAGGTTTGTACATGCGCATGCATGCACGCAAACTGTAGACACCTAAAAGCATTGGAACAATACCTTGTTTTAATGCTTTTCTCGATTATTTTGATTCCTGTATATAGAGAAAAATATCATCTTTCTGTATATATTTATTCTTTGTGGCACAGATTAGGCCATATTGCATAAGCTAAAATTAAGAGCAGATGAAGTTAACTTCTTCATCCCTTTTAATAAAACTTGTTTTTATGTCTAAACAAAGGGAATGAAATGTTTTATACCAGACAAAAATGAAGATTTATGGAATGTTTGCCTTTGTTTAAGGGTAAAGAAATGGGGGAGTGTTGTTCAAAAAAAGATTTGTATTCAAGCAGAAGTAGTTGTGATAGAAGGTTGAAACAAGCACCACATATTACACTTTTTCAACATAGTCACCATACAAAATGCCAAATTTCTGTCATCCCTCAATACACTTCTGTAAGCTAGTTTTGTAAAAGTCCTCTGACTGTCCTTCAAACCACGACTCAGTAGCAGAAATCACCTCATCATTAGCAGCAAAGTGTTTTCCACAAAGAAAGGACTTCAGAGCAGGAAACAAGAAGTTTCCTGCTTCAGGAAAAGAAGTTTCAGGAAATAGTGTGTTTAAGGTCTAACGGCACCAGGGGTTCCCCTATTTCCACATAGTTTACATTGTTGTATGATAAAGTACACTGTACAGGCCAGAGATTTAAAAGTGTATGGATATTGTGGTGCATAGTGTCGTGTACTGTTGTTCTTCTGGCAATTTAGCCGCTGGGACTCTGGTGGGTCTCAACCCGTGGAGGCAGATCAGGTACATCGGGGACCGGGAAAATACTCTGTCAATGTCTGGTATAAATTTGAGTTATTTCTCCTTTGGTGGAGGTTGCCCACCTTTCCTGCCAAATTTGTTGTAGGTAGGTCAGAAGTCTTCTTTTCTCGCTGAGTCTGTTGCTTAGTGGATCTCTTGTACGGTTGATATAGGTAGCGGGTTTGTCCCTACTGGGTTGGTAGAGCCTTCCAACACATGTGACCTCCAGGTCAAGGGGTAGCACCCCTGCCAGTACCTGCGTGCTAACCGTGTTACACGCCCTGGTCATGTTAATAAGAAATGGCCTGTGAATGGACTCCAATTTTCTCTTATTGACTATGGTGGAGGCCTTGTGAAACCACGCCCCAGAGATGTAAGTGATTCTGGGAATTAATATGGCTTTATAAAAGAGAGCCAGCGTGTGTTTTTTCAACCCCTAGTCTCGGTAGGTCACCCTGGCCACCATTGCCGTGTAGGTCCTGATCTTTCTTTGTATATAGTTCAGGTGTGGGAGGAAGGATAGGTTCTTATCTATTATTATTCCTAGGTGCTTTAGTTCAGTGACAAGTTTGACTGTAATGCCATGGATTTTGATCTGTGGTGGTCTTGCTGGTGCCAGGGAGCCTTTTAGCAAGATGGATTGAGATTTTGTAGGTGATATTGTGAGGTGGTGGAGTCGTACCCAGTCCATAAGGGTGGTGAGGGCAAGATTTGCATTGGTTTCAAGCCCTTGAGTCAGCGGCCAATATTAGTTTAGTGACAGATCATCTGTATAGGCCTCAGTGCGGACCTCCCCAAGGCCCATACCCAGGAACTCATCCAGGACATGCATAGGTCAAGGGCAGCGGGCCAAGAACCGAGCCCTGGGGACAACCTTGGTAGATTTTCCTCTTCACTTGGCAATAAGGTGCCTGGACTACTACACTTCTGTTTGTTAGGTAGTTTTTTATGTAGTTATAGAGGTTGTTAGGGAGATGCGCTTGCTGCAGTCGGCTGAGGACGCTCAGCCACCATAGGGTGTCAAACGCCCCAGCAAAGTCAACTGAGATAACTAGGAGGTATTTCTTTTCACAGTTTTTGGCTGTGTTCATGAAATTTTCCAATGCATAGACAGTTGATCTTCCTGGCTTGAAGCCATATTGATTTGGAGCAGGCATCCGTGCAGCACTGTAGTGGTTGTCTATTTTTTGACACAGTAAATGTTCAAACACCTTACTCAGCATAGAGAGTAGGGTGATGGGCCTGTACGAGTCAGGAAGTTCTTGAGGTTTAGAAGGATTCTTCCAAATTAGGTGAATACCTGTCGTCCGCCAGTCTGATGGGAACCACCGCCATTGTAGGCAGTGATTACAGAGGTTTAGAAGAAGGTGTGGGGTGTATTCTACTACTTTTTTTCATGATTTCCGGTTCTATCAGGTCAAGTCCGGGGGTTTGTCTGTTTCTTATCTTGTTGACTGCGAGATGGTCAGTTATGGTGAGAGGGTCCTCTGTCTGGGTAGAGTGGTAGTTTTAATTGTCCAGGCAAATCTGCCATTGGTCAGGAGAATTTTGTTCGTCTAGTTGTTTGAATAAGGTGTTGAGGATGTTACTAACTGAGTCACTCCAGGTGGTGGTCATTAGCCCTTGTAGGGTTCTCTTTGACTGTGTTACCTCACCTCTAGGGAGCTTCTTTGTTGTCACTTTATAAACATCTCCCCAGGGGTCAGTGTTTCCAATTGTTGAGACCAGGTGCTCCCAGGGCTGCTTTTTGCATTGCCTGATCATTGCTGTGTAATCATTCCTGGTCTCACGGTATTGTTGCCGCAGGTATTCAACTTCTGCAGGTGGCCAGGTCCTCCTTGCCCTCTGGAAGGTACGTCATTTCCAATTTACCTCTTGCCTCAGTGCCTGAAGTTCTCTGGACCACCAGGGAACAGCTCCTATGGCTTCATTAGCTGCACTCACGATTGCATCAGTTACAGAACCCCCAAGACCCTGACTGGCACCCATTGGTGCCAGTCAGGGTCTTGGGGGTTCTTAGCCAATAATTGTTGCTCTTTTTTGTTTAGCATCTCCTTAAATAGGTTCCAATTTGCCTTGTCCGTGACGTAACATTGGAGTCTCTGTCCTGTGACCAGAGTACGGGTTATTGTTCTGCTCATGTTGAAAGTAATGACATGATGGTCGGAAGTGGTCCACTCCTCCCGCACAGTCCAATTGGTGATGTAGCCTGCAAAGGGTCTGGTTGATAAAGTTACATCTATGGTGGCTTCCCAGAGGGTGCTGAAAAAGATTGGCAGATTGTTAGGACAATTATGGATGACCAAGTTTCTGTTTATTATGAAGTCTTCTAGATACTGGCCGTTTCTTGGCCCCTGCGTTCCGGGGTTTTGCTGTGCCAGAGCGGAGAGCGGCAATTTACGTCTGCACATATTAGGATTTTTACTTCTTCTAGCTCCATGAGAAGGTGTTGAAGGTACTGTAGCTGGCAGGATATCCTCTCCTGGCTGACAGTATAGAGAAACTGCGTGGAAATCCCCTAGCATTGTAACTATGTGAGCACACACCGCCCAGGCCGAGCAGAGATGGGAAATCTTTGTAACTGTGAGGTTGGGGTTTCGCACAACTATGGCTGTCCATGGCATCTCTCCTTCCACTTGAACCACCTTGTAGGATAGCCTTTTATTCCATTGGCAATGGCATAGAGCTCCTGGATCAAGAGATCTATATTTTCTTCTTCGATCTTCTGTCTGATTTGTCCAGCTACTGCCTTAGCTTGCTGTGCGTTAATTTAAAAAAAATTAAGCCTGGTATTATTATAGTGTCAGTCCCCATATTCAGTTCTTTGCCTTAACATATACAGGGCATTTGTTGTCACGGATTGAGTGAGTGTGGTAATTTTAGGCTTCAGCAGTTTGCACAGATTGGGTCACTGGTTTTATTAGGACACGTATCATAGCTATGACCCTTTGTTGCACAGTGGCCACAGGTCTGCTCCTCCTGGGTACACATGTGCGTTGTGTGGCAGAAGTGGCAACACTTGAAACACTTGGTGACAGCCACATGTTCCCTAAAACGGTGTGGGCCCCAATTTATATAAACTCTTGTATGATGAGTGAGTGCCTGCCAGTCTTCCGGCACAAGCTCCACAACCCAGTCCTGAATTTGGTCTGGTATTTTAGTGTGATGAGTTCCTCCGGCTTTCCATCCGGGAAGTACTGCTGCAGGTTTCGGTGGTAGATGTCTTCTCGGAGGGTGGTGTGATTGATGTCGTTTTCAACATTGAAGATTTTTAATCTTCAATGTTGAATGCAGTGGTTCAGCAAGGAGTCCCATGGTTGGGATCATCTTCCTTTGACTCGGTTTCAATTATAACTGCAGTATTGTGGGTCTTACAAATTGATTTGATCCTTGTATTTCTGAGGTCTTCTGAAAGGGTTGTTATGACCGCTTTCTTTATTTCTTCACTTGTGTTGGGTGCTTCAGGTGCAGCCGGCTTCAGCAACACTAGGTGTGGTTTTGGTAGGAGTGTTTTCCTCTTTTCGGGTTGTACTGTATTTGGTGGTTTTGGATTGGTTTTCCTCAGCACTTCAGAGTATGTTGGGACGCTCTGTTGCATTTGAGTGTCCCTGCTCTCTAGGTATGCCTCCAGTTTGACTGCATTCCATTCTGACTCGACATGGATGTTGTGAAGGACCGTCTCCAGTTTGGTCCATATGCCAACAAAATCTGCTTGTGGGTTCTTTTAGTTTGTTTTCTAATTCAGCCCAGAGGACCAGGACCTGGTCCAGGAATGTGCCTTCAGGGAGGGTAGGGTCTATGTTTGGTGATTCCGGTTGTCTGGTAGCATCTTAGATATTCTCTGGTTGAATGCCTGCTTTTCCCTGGGGCTCTGTTTCACTCTGTTTTCTCGTCTTCCATTCAGACTTCGGGGCAGCGAAACTCTTTTAAGTCTTCTTTTTGGTTGCTGGTGTGACCATCTCAGTTTTGTTCTATAGTTTGTGGGTCATCATTGTGATTTTGGTGGTCTGTTGTCCATTATTTAATGGTTTTTCTTTTGAATTTGAAGTGAGGTCAGCTGAGTTTTCACATAAGTTTTCCATTGTTCTTATTAGTTTAGTTTGGTGCGATGTCGGATAATCGAGAAAGTTCAGATTACAGAGATTTAAACTGCACAGTCTGAATGTTGGGGGTGATGATTCTGCATGCTTCCATTGTTTTTACATTTGTTTAGTTTCGGGATCATAGTGACGAATCCGAGTTTCATCCATGGTGATTAGCAATGGGGGGAGAAGGAAAAAAAAAAAAAAACTTTGAAACATCAAATCCTTCTGTTATAGCAGTTGCTGGGCATACTAGGATTTCTTCATCGTGCAGTGAAGTTCTTCCACATATGAATTGTTTACACCAATGTGCAATAACACTGTAACCTGGGCAGCCTTCTCCAAAAACAGCAACCATTTCTTCATGGACTGTTTTGCATATCTCCTCTTCCAGGAAGAGGAACCAAATCACTGAGCTGTATTCCACTTTATGCATTGTGACACTTCACTCACTGTGAAGTGTCACAATGCATAACGTGTCATTCACTTCACTCAACACTGCAAAGAAAATAAAATAAGAATTTTCAGATCGAAACCAAAATGTGTGTGGTTACCATAGAGATCAAGGTATCAAACAAAAAATTCATCTTTCTATCTCTACTTCTGGGTAAATACAAATCTTTTTGAACTCCCCTTGTATATATATTTATTTATGCTTAAAAGTATGTTGTTCGGGGAGAAGGGAATAGGATCACACCAAGGTTATTCCAGGTTTTCTTGCACAACAAGCAATTCAGCCCACAAACCCATTTAGAGATGTCATGCAATGGTGCAATATAGCCTAAGATGATTACTGTTATAGATACTATATTTTTTTCCCTTTGGCTAAAATGACATTTCTTTCTACATTTCCTTCTTGATAGTGAAAACTTATCACCAATTTTTTCTCTACATAAAAAAAAATCCAAGTGCTTTCTATTATTGCAGTTTAGTGTGAACATTAATTGGTCTATGCTAAGTGTGAGATGGAAAACAGCATAATATTTTAATGCATTTTATGCATTGGTAAAACAGGTTATTTTTATTTTTTCTTCTGAATCTGTCCAAATATCTGTTTTAGGGTAGGGTAAGAGCACCAAATAGCCCCTAGTTCTTTAAACAAGTGTTTGTGCATATAATAGAATTGAATTAAAAGCTTTATTTATGTCATTGTATTTTAACAGTTTCACAAATACCATCATATGTGTAAATAAGAAATTGCCAGTCATATACAACCTAACAGTTCACTAAAGCTGCATCAGCAGAATGCTTTTTCAATACCTGCTCAATGGCTAAATTAATGACTGTTCTCCAAAAGAGCCATGGAACAATTAAGTTATATATAAACAAATCTGCCTGTATAACAGGCTGGATTTTCTGGTATATCAAATTGTTGATGTTGTTGTTGTTGTTGTTATTTGGTTTTTTAGGAGCATTAGCAACTAAGGCCATATTGCTCCGGGATATGCGGTGGTCATTCCTTGACCTTTCCGCATCCTCCGTATTTGGTGGTGACGGGCTCGAACCCTGGTCTAATCAAGAAGCGTGTGCTACGCACTGCTGCTCCTGCCCACCTGGCTACGGAGGCGCCTCAAATTGTTGAAAAGCCAAGATCCTTCCTAGCTTTTCAACCTGACATATTGGGGAACACCCCCCCCCCCTACTGATAAGTACATTACAATTTTCATCTTTTTCTAGTCTTCTGCAAATAACTGTTTTAAGATTAACACAACATGACTATATTTCACACCAACTTTCTAATCTTTTTTTATGATGATGGAATATGAATATGATGATATAAATATCAGTTGCTCAAATAACCAATGCTTTAATGACAGTGGCTGGGCAAATAAGGGCAGACTTCCTTCTTGATAGTGAAAACTTATCACCAATTTTTTCTCTACATATAAAAAATCCAAGTGCTTTCTATTAATGCAGTTTAGTGTCAAACATCAAAAGTAACTGCCAATGGCTGAACAAAATTTTTTGTTCAGCCACTGGCAGTTACTTTTGATGTAATGCAAACAGTTAATACAGTAGTTTAACTTTCTAAAAATATTTTTTCCAGTTCTTTTAATATAAATTGTTGCCTTATTAAACATTGTTTTTATTTAATGAATTTTTTTCAATATTTAATTAATTCATAGTCTCTTTGCTAATGGGCAGGTAGGTGGTATAAACTGTCCTTTTTTTAATATATCATTTTTAAAAAGTGCCACTTAAGTGAATTTTCCCAGGTGAATGGATGCTAGATAGGTTGGTTAGTTCTACTGGTTAGTAACTATCAGAACCATGAACAGGTATCAGACAACCTGTGTGAGACCTGTTTTATGGTTACAGGTAACATCACAAATGAATGCAGCTGATAACTGTTCCCCCCCTCCTCAAATGAAAGCCAAAATTAACGCATCACTTTTGTTTCAATATCTTCTGATTTAAAGCAGAACTTAGGCTATAAATTTAAGCTGTTGTAAAAATAGCTTACATTTTATAAAAGATATTTAATGCTATCATTACCTGCTTCTCCAAAATTGGCTGAGTCCAATAATGATTCCACATTAGATTTTGAGTGTAAAGTAGCTTCACCAGGAAACTTAATAATTACTTCTTCTAATGAAATCTCCTGGAGGTTTAAATATCCATCAGTGGCAGTTTTTTGGAATTTTATCAATTCCAAAGGTTCAATACCATAAAGTCCAGGGATTTCATTCTTTACCATTAGTTCAATTTCACTAACTGTAAACCACTTGACTTTCTCAGTTTCCTAATTTAATAAAAAATAAATTAAGCTGAAAAATGGAAATCTATTAAAGGGCATAAATTCTGAAAGAAATGTATATAAATCCTTTTTTTTTTAAGGAATCATTCAACCATATCTTAAGCAATTTTGAGTAGGTCATTATCTAGATATACTAGAAGCTATTTCTCCCCCCCCCATAAACAGAGGTATGTCAACACATTCAGCCCTATTATCACATGGGAACACACGATTTATTATTTTCTTTCAATTGTTGTTTCTTTGATGTAAAATCTATACCATAAACTTAAATAACATGCGACCCTCGACATAATATGGATGCTGGAAAACAATTTTACATGTATGAAAAATAACTTACATGTACCGAAAGTACCAATTTCTTATAATGGCCCTACACTTCCAACAGCACTGTCAGCAGGCAATAATGAACGGTTAAATTACATAATCAGAGCCTCAGATATATACACATGTAACATTAATAAGCACAAGTTCACATGGCTGAGATTATATAGGTTTTTGTTTCCAAGTGCCTATTTGTAAGGAGCACAGTAACCCCACTATATTTACTGCTTTCTTTATTGGGTAAAGCTAAAATTACCCAGTACTGCTAAAAATGTAACAGGTAAAACACAACAAATGCTTTTCCATACCAGTAAAGATTTTTTTTTTTTTGTTTCTAAAAAGTATTCTTTAAGTTATTTAACCTCTTCATGAGTGAATTGCGTGCGTGCGTGTGTCCCTTCAGTCAGTTTATGATGCAGGTACTGCAGACTGAGTTTCAATGCAAAGTTTTGTAAAAATGTAAACTTTGTACATAAATGCTTTTAAGTATTAATTTATTCTTATTTTGACTTGATTGCCCAAGATTAGTAAAATTGTCAAAAATCAGAATTTGTAATTTTTTTTTAAAAAATCAAAACATAAAGGAGAAATAATCGAAAACATTCATAAAATATGGTTTAAAGAACTCATTACATTTTTCTTTCTTTCTTTCTTTTCAAAAAACAACATCCTCAACATACGTATCATTAATTCAAACATTTAATTCAAAAAATAATACACACAGGAATTTTTTTTAACTGGATAAGATGACCTCTTATACTTTTTTTGGGGTGGGGGAATAAAAGAAAAGTGGTTAGATCCTTCCCTTTGCATGATCGACACCAAACACTTTCCCACTGCTTTAGCAACTGTAGAAACATTTTCTGCAACTATCAGAACACTTTCGATTGCCTTGAAATCAATGCAGGGATAAAAACCAAAACAGTCACTTCAGAAAAAATGCTGGATGTATAATGCATAAAGCAGGTGTCAATTTATCCAGTAAACTTGGGACAAGAGACAAGCAAGTTTTCAAAGTTTTTTTTGGTATTCTGAACAATACACATACCTGTACACTCTCATTGGCCAATTCTACTCTTGAATATCAAATGAAAGTGGAAATTGTAAAGGAAATTCTCCACTGACGTGTTTAGATACATTTAATACAGTAAGTGCCTATTTTACTTAATAAAATATTAGACGGCTATAGAGTATGTAATTAGAAAGGTAAGAGCAACAAATATGGTAGTTATAAACACTTTGGAAAAGCTTGCCATGAGCTATCAAGCAAAATTTGTTCAGCAGATTTTTTTATTTCCATGCATCACAAATAATATGGCCCAGAGAAGGTGACTCACTAACTTCAGAAAGCTGTAATGATTTAATCAATATAAAGCTTAATAAAAATTATTATCAATAAAGATTATTTTTCAAAGTAAATATATGCACAAAATGACATCTCTAATTTGCCGATAGAATTGGAACTTCAAAAATATTAACAAAAACATTGTCCTCCCTTGTTAACAATTTAGTAAAAGCTGCTGTGTCTGTCAACATTATTAAAGACCATCGAGAGAGGAGTACTAAGAAACTTCATGATCACAGTTTGGCAGATGATGGACTGATAACAGCACAATATTTCATCCTAAGTGTTTCTTCGTAGAGTGAAGTACAGTGAACGTACAGCCGTGTTTAAATGCAATTTTCAAAAAATAAATGAATTCATTAAATTGTGAAAGACCAAAATATGTTTACAAAGGCATGCTAAAAGTTCTGATTATCAAAACCAATTTATAGATATAAAGTCACCAGTGGAGTTTTCCAAAGCACAAAGTTAAATAATGTTTAACTTTAGTTTAATATAACTGAATTTGGAGAACCAATTTGTCAACACTATTCAGAAGTTTTCCATCAAACAGAGTTTGGTACAAAAAAAAAAAAGTCCAGATTTCACACAGTTGGTTTTCAAACATATGCATCAAACTACCTGCATCATTACTGACAAAAAATGCAAGGAAGTAAGCTTATTAGCATTAGCAGAGGCACATGATGCAAGAAAGCAAGCTTATACAGCATCAGCCAGGAAAAAAAAAAAAAAAAACCATTCCCATTTCACTGATCCATTCATTCCAAATGTTTGTCTAGCTCTACCTTGAATTTATTTAAGTTATCCACTTCCACAACAGATGGAACTTTGTTCCAGCAATCAACTACCTGCTGGCTAAAGGCAAACTTCCATACCTATTCTACAACTGTCTTTCCTCAGTTTGAATCTACGGCCCCTCAGGTTTGTAATCTGAGCAAGAGGAAGAATCCCATCAGCATTGAGCCTGCTCAATTCATTCAAGGTCTTATACACCTCAATCAGATTGCCTCGCAGCTGCCTAGTCTGCAGAAGCCGCATTTTGCAGAACTTTAGCCTTTCTTCATAAGAGCACCCCTTTGTTACCTTCAGTCTTGTTGCCCTTCTCTGTACTCGTTCTAGCAACTCTACATCCTTCCTAAAATGAGGCTTCCAGACCTGTACACAGTACTCCAGGTGTGACCTAACCATTGCCTTATACAAGGGGATAATCAACTCCTTATCCCTACTCGCAAAATTCCTGTACATCACTGACAAGACCCCATGACCTGCTCTGGCAGCCTGTCTGCACTACTCAGAAAACTTCATATCTGACTGCACAATTATCCCAGGTCTCTTTCATTCTCCACTACCCTGAGTGTAACACCACTTACTTGATACATTTTTCTGGGGTTACTGCAACCCATATGGAATATTTTGCATTTTTTAATGTTGAACTTCAGTTGCTACTTCTCAGCCCACCTACCCAACTTTTCCAGATCCTGTTGCAGCAGCAAACTGTCACTACTGTTATTAACGACCCTGCAAACCTTTGTATCATCTAATAACTTTGACATTAAGCTTGATATACCTTCATCAATATCATTGATGAAGAGTAGGAGACCAGCAGAATTACTTAACAAGTACAGGTCACTGATGAAAAAAAGCCGTGAATTAGGGTTGAATTTGAAAGTGTCTGCAATTCTGCCCAGACACGATAGGAGGGAGTATATGATGAGAGCCCTGTCGATCAATTCGGCCCTGGAAAGATTGTGCAGGGCTCAAGGGGTAGATTTTTTCAGCCTGGTCTGTACTTGTTAACAGGAGAGACTGCTTCTACAGGGATGGGATACTCTTGCACCCTTTCTATTTAAGTGTATCCCATCCCTGCTTCTACAGGGATGGGATACACTTAAATAGAAAGGGTGCAAGAATGTTTGCTGATGCTATCGAGGCAGTGTTAGGTGGGTCGGAAAACTGCTAGATTGGGGGGATACAAGGAATAATAGATTAACAGTAGCCACTGGCAGAGGAGAAAGTGATTCTTGCACTCCTTCTATTGGAATGAGCAGCAGCCTTGAAAATAAGATGCAGGATATTTCAGAGACTGCTGGGAATCATGGGGGTACAAGTGAACACATGGGTTGTGTTAGGGTGGCTAAGAGGAAGAGCAGGTGCATGTATACTTGCATGTACACCAATGCTAGGAGTTGAGTAAATAAATTAAATGAATTTGAGGTATTGCTCAAAACATCAAAGGCAGATATTGTTGGGATTTCAGAGACGTGGTGTCACACAGATATAAGGAATGCAGAACTGGAATTTGGGGAGTACAATGTCTACAGAAAGGATAGACAGGATAGGAAGGGAGGAGGGGTTATGCTATTAGTTAAGAAACACAAAATCCAAGGAAGTGAAGCCAGTCGACATCGCCAGACAGTGCAGTGTCGAGTCAGTTTGGTGTGACATAAGCATTGGGAGATCAAAATTGAGAGTAGGAGTGTGCTATAGGCCTAATGACTCTGATGAGTATAATAAGAAACTGTACAGAGAAATAGAATCGGCCAGTAAATCAGAGAGTCTTATAATGGGGGATTTTAATTTCCCAGATATTGACTGGAATTTGGGGGCTGGTCACTCACACAGTAGCAAGGCTTTTGTAGATTTATTGGATGATTGTTTTCTACATCAGAATGTTCGGGAGACAACTAGAGGAAGTAATACTCTTGATTTGATTATCAGTAGTGATTCTTCATGCATTAAGAATCTGCAGATAAATGAACCACTAGGTGGCAGTGATCACAGTGTTCTGAAGTAGGAGTTACTCAAAGAGGTAACTACCAATACCCCTTCCCTTTACCCCTAATGGTAGTTACTCAAAGAGGTAACTACCATTAGGGGTAAAGGGAAGGGGTATTGCTTTCGTAAAGGTGACTACGATGGACTGAGACAGTATTTAAATTCTATACAGGGATCAACTGATGATGTTACCAACAGCAAATTCAAAATGGGAAGCATTCAAAGAACTTATCTTGCAAGCTACTAGGCTTTACATACCAACTAAGAAATATTGTTCAAGGTTTAGGCCTAAATGGATGTCAGATGAACTAATGAGGCATATGGCAGAGAAGAAAAAGGCATGGGACACATACAAATTAACACGTGACACAGATGCCTATGATAGAAACAAGTTGATCTGTAACCAAGTTACAAAGGAGGTTAGGCAGGCGAAGGCAGATTACGAGAGATCCTTGACAAGGGATGCGAAGAAAAACAGCAAAGAGTTCTTTACTTATGTAAACTCTAGAAGGAAGGGGATGAAAGAGATTGGTCCACTTGATATCGATGGGTCAACTGTTGATGACCCTGCTCAGGTAGCTAACAAACTAAATGAATATTTTGCATTGACATTCACACATGGAGTTATTCAGTGAGGGGAATGCCAGAGGTGTATTCAACTCTAGCAGTAAGCTAGATAATCTTGTAATAACTGAGAGTAAAGTGGAGGAGAAATTGTTGAAGATAAACACAAGAAAGGCACCTGGGGTAGATGGGATCTATCCAGTTATATTAAAGGAGGCAGCAAAGGAAGTAAGCAAACCCTTAACCATAATTATGAGAGCTTCCTTGGACTCAAGGGAGGTACCCATGGACTGGAGATGTGCAAATGTGACCCCAATTCACAAGGGAGGATCAAAGGCTGACACAAGTAATTATAGACCTGTGAGTTTAACTTCTGTTCCCGGGAAATTAATGGAGGCACTGGTTAAAGAAGCACTGCAGGATCATCTAGACAAGACTTCAGTTATAGCTCGGACACAGCATGGTTTTGTTAAGGGGAAGTCTTGCCTGACCAATTTGATTGGATACTATGATGCAGCCACAAAAGAACTGGATGCAGGGAATAACTTTGATATTATATACTTGGATCTTAGAAAGGCTTTTGATACTGTTGCACATGGAAGACTGCTGCACAAATTGGAGCAGGGTGGCATTGGAGGTAAATTGCTGCTATGGATAAAGGGGTGGTTGAGGGGGAGAAGACAGAGAGTGGTAATCAATGGACACTGCTCATCGTGGACTAATGTTATTAGTGGAGTCCCTCAGGGTTCAGTATTGGGTCCTTTATTGTTCTCTGTATTTATAAATGATATTGATGATGGTATATCAAGCTTAATATCCAAGTTTGCAGACGATACGAAGGTTGGCAGGGTTGTCAAGGACACTACTGACACTATGCTGCTGCAACAGGATCTGGAAAGGTTGAGCAGATGGCAAATGAAGTTTAACATTGACAAATGTAAAGTACTACATATGGGAAACAGCAACCCCAGAGCAACGTATCAAATCTGTGATACTACACTGACAGTGGTAGAGAATGAAAGGGACCTGGGGGTGGTTGTGCAGGCAGATATGAAGTTCTCTGAGCAGTGCAGACGGGCTGCAAGAGTAGCTCATGGTGTATTGTCAATGATATATAGGAATTTTTCTAGCAGGGATAAGGAGGTGATTATTCCCTTGTATAAGGCAATGGTCAGGCCACACCTAGAGTACTGTATACAGGCCTGGAGGCCTCATTTCAAGAAGGATGTAGAGCTGCTGGAACGAGTACAGAGAAGGGCAACAAGATTAGTGAATGGAACAAAGGGGTGCTCTTACAAAGAAAGGCTTAAGTTTTGCGACAGTGTCTGGAGACTAGGCACCAGCGAGGTGATCTGATAGAGGTGTACAAAGCCTTGAATGGTTTGAGCATGCTCAATGCATGCTGATGGGATTCTTCCTCTTGCTCAGCATAATCACCTGAGAGGGCATAAATTCAAATTGAGGAAAGACAGATGTAGGATAGATGTGCGGAAATTTGCCTTTAGCCAGCGGGTGGTTGGTAGGTGGAACAGATTTCCATCCCTTGTCGTGGAAGTTGATAGCCTAAATAAGTTTAAGGCTCAGCTGGACAGGTATTTCGAACGAACAGAGGGGTGAAGTGGAAGTGGTTATTTTTTATTTATTTATTTTACTTTTTTTTTTTTTTTTTTTTTTGGCTGATGCTGCATAAGCTTGCTTTCTTGCATCAAATGCCTCTACTAATGCCAATGCTAATTGATAAATATACAAAACAACAATGGGCCCAACACTGAACCCTGAGGGACAACACTAATCAGTCCACATAGAGCAGTACCCATTGATTAACCTTCACTGTCTTCTTCCACTCAACCATCCTTTTATCCATTGTAGCAACATGCCCTTAATGCCATACTGCTCCAATTGGTACAGTAGTCTTCCATGTGCAATAGTATCAAAAGCTTTCCTGAAATCCAAGTATATGATATCAAAATTATTTTTTGCATCCGGTTCCTTTGTGACTACATCATGGTATACAGTCTAGATCCAATCAAATGGGTCAGACAAGACTTCCCCATGAAAAACCATTGCTGTGTCTGAATTATTACTGCTGTCTTGTCTTGATGAACCTGCAATGCTTCTTTAACCAGTGACTCCATTATTTTCCCTGGAACAGAAGTCAAACTAACAGGTCTGTAATTACTCGTGTCACCCTTTGACCCCGCTTTGTGAATTGGAGATACATTTGCACATCTCCAGGTCCATGGAGACTTCCCTGGAGTCCAAGGATGCTCTCATAATTATGATTAAGGGTTCCTTCACTTCCTTTGCCACCTCCTTTAATATAACTGGATAGATCCCATCTACTTCAGGTGCCTTTCTTATGTTTAACTTCAACAATTTCTCCTCCATTTTGCTCTCAGTTATTACAAAATCATTAAGCACCCTGTTACAGTTTGATAAACTTCTGGCATTTTCCTCCCTTAACTCCTCACGTGTGAATGTAGATGCAAAATACTCATTCATTTTGTCACCTATGTGAGCAGGATCATCAACAGTCAAACCATCGATATTAAGTGGACCGATCTGATTCATCCCCTTCCTTTTAGAGTTTATATAAGTAAAGGAGTCTTTACTGTTTTTCTTTGCATCCTTTGCCAAAGATTTTTCATAATCTGCTTTCGCTTGCCTACCCTTCTTTGTGACTTGATTACAGCCTAGATTGTATCTATCATAGGCTTCTATGTCACCTGATAATTTATGTGCATCCTATGCATTTTTTCTTCTCTGCCACAAGTCTCATTAGTTCATCTGACATCCATTTGGGCTTAAACCTCGAACAGTATTTCTTAGTCGGAACAAAAAGCCTATTAGCTTCCAAGATTACTTCGTTGGATGTTTCCAATTTAGAATTTGCTGTTGGCAACATCATCAGTTGGTCCCACTGTGTAGAACCTAAAAAATCTCTGAGACCACTGTAATTGCCTTTACAAAAGCAAAAACCCTTCCCTTTACCCATGATGGTAGTTACATCTTTAAATAAATCCCACGTTAGTACACTGTGATCACTGCCACCTAGTGGTGACTATCTGCAAATTCATAAAGCATGAATAATCACTGCTGATAATTACATCAAGAGTGTTGCTCCTTCTTGCCTCTCTAACATGCTGCAGTAGAAAACAGTCATCCAACAAATTCACAAAAGCCTTGCTAGTGTGTGAGTGACCAACCCACAAGTTCCAGTCTATATCTGGGAAGTTAAAATCCCCCGTTATAAGACACTCTGATTTACTGGCCCACTATTTCTCTGTATAACTTGTTCATAGTAGTCATCAGAATCATTAGGCCTAAAACAAATTCCTACCCTCATTTTTGCTTTCCCAGTGCTTATGTCACACCAAACTGACTGAACATTGCACTTCCTTAGATTTTGGGTGTTTCTTAACTAACAGCATAACCCCCAGAGCCAGAACTAGGGTGGGCCAAGTGGGGCACCAGCCCCAGGTGCAGCATTTTAAGGGTGCATTCGACCAGTTATAAATTTTAAAACTGCTTCATTTTGGATCTAATTACAGTTTGACTCGTGTTTAACGAACTTCCTTATAGCAATTTTTTTGAATTCCTTTTATTACATTTAAAATAGCTTCTGTAGAACGAAGGAAATTTCCATATAATGAACGGATTAAGAGAGACTTAATTTTGTATGCTTTATTTCCACCTCTGGTCTTTAGGCAATTTAAGTAATTAGAAAGTGCAAATTAAGGGGTTACCATTCCAAATTATAAGTGGAACGTAAAACGTATGCAGCCACCTATCCCACATGCTGAGAAGTCAGGCTAGTCGACTGATTTCTATAGCCAGTCAAAAGATTACGGCATATTTCCGAATGGATAATATGCTTCTGGTTAACTTGTGTTCTTTGTTTAAAATAAAAATAAAAATTTTATTAAAATAAATACCAAATTATCTTTGTATGTGCTACTCATGATTCCACAAATTTTTGTAATTTTGTGAGAGTGAAAAAAAATTATAAATTTGGGATTTATAATCACTTATGGAAAAAAAATCAGGAAGGAGCAGCGTTTTACAAATTTCAAAAATAACAGAGGAACTCCAATTACAAATTTCTATAAAGTATGGCCTGTTTCGTGATGTCACGCCCCTGAGCTTTTTGGTTTGTAGGTTATAACATTATATGTAATTATTTAAAATATGTTGTAGAATTCAATTTTTGTCTCATTTTCAAAATGAGTTTTAGACACAGTAATCAAATGGGGGGGTTAGTTCTTCTTGTTAAATTTTTAAGTAAAGAGCTCCCCTTGTTAATTTTTTGAGAACATTTTCCATGTTAAAATAGTTTTTATACAACAAAAATGCAGATTGTGAGCAAACTCCTATTTAAAATAATGTATTATCAAGTTTGTCTTTTTTTTTTTATTTCAATTTGTGCATATGCCTGAATGGAACATTTTTTTTAAAATGCTGTTCTTTAAAAATTGTTAAAAATGCTGTTAATGTAAACATGTTGACTAGAATGAAACAATTTTTAAAAATGCTGTTTAAAAAACAGCTTTTTAAAAATTGTTTCATTCTAGTCTACATGTGTACAATAAATGTTATTTATTTGGCTGTGCTCCAAATTTAATTAAAATAAAAAAATCTTTAAAAATTTTAAATTTATAAATTATAAGTAAGAATAAGATGTCCAAACAACAAAGTGCAGCAAAATTTTGAAAGACGTTGAGGGAGAAAGAAGCAAAGAAAAATTATTTTCAAACTTGGTTGGAACCAGTGGAGTTCACTGACCACAATAAATAAAACCCTGTTAGCTGCAATTCAAGTCATTCTTGAAGCTGAAGAAAATTGTAACGAAGCAGAGTTAATAACATAATAATAACTCTGAAAATGACCAGAAAATTGAATCAGAATATAAGTCCCCTCAGATTGTAAAAAATAAATAATAATATCATGCTGAACTTAAATAATCCTGCATCTTGGCCATCGAATATTATTGACAAAATAAGATACTTTTTAATAGAAAATGGAATGGATCAAGGCAAAGATTAGGATTTTTGTTATTCTTTATCTGAGGATGAATGCTGATTTTCAAAGGGAAAAAAATTTGATAATAATGAATTTTAGGCAGAAATTGGAAGATTTACTCCAAAGAAACTAAATATTTGTATTGTTTTCCATGCATTTTATTTGGAACTAATAAAAATACTGGCAATGTGCATTCACTAGTCAATTCACAGAAAGCCTTTTTTTCTTGGAAACATTTATATCGATGTATTCCAAATCACGAAAATTGTTAAAACACCATGAAAACTTTCTAAAATGGAAATCAATGGAAAAGAGTCTAAAAAAATTCTGGACTTATTGAAGTTCTACAAAAAGCAATTTTAACAGAGAAAGAAAAATTGAGAAAAATTAAATTATTCTGGATGCAATATTATTTTGTGAAAAAAATTAGTCTTGTATTAAAAGTAAGTTTTCTTTGATATTTTTGTTTTGTTATATTCACTGTATTATTTAAATTATTTTATTAATAAATATATGCAAATCATAGACCATTGCAATAGAAATTTTTATAAATTCATAAGATTGCAGAGGTGTAGATAGCTGGATGCAGAGGGGAGGAAATTTCTCCCCAGGCACAAACTGAAGGAATTATCTATAACATTCACAATACATCATCACACTCAGGGTCGCCAGGAAGACGTTGCCCCCGGGCGTCAAAAACCCTAGCTATGTTACTGAAAGACTGACTACCTGCATATAATGGGGCATACTTATAACACTTTTGCCCCAGGCGTAGGATTGCCTAGTTCTGGCTCTGATAACCCTTCCTATCCTTTCTGTATAATATTTAATTTAAATAAATTAACTTAATTTAAATATAGGTACTCCCCGGCTTATGTAATACTCAACTTACGAAAATTCGACTTTAAGTAAGTTTTTGACGGACGGCGCAAATTTAAAAAAATTGTTGAAACGTATTTTGCATCCCGTAGGAATAAATGGAAGTATCGTAATGTGAACCCAATAACACATTGCTTTTTTTTTTGGTAATTAGTTCCTCAGAAGTTGAAATTTTCGCTATATAATTAAGCTATTTATCTCTCTAAAAGGTCATTTTTATAATGGAAATTGCACTACACTTTCATCATTATTTCATCAAATTGAGGAAGGACGGATATCGGATAGATGTGTGGAAATTTGCCTTTAGCCAGCGGGCAGTTGATTTGTGGAATAGATTCCCATTGCTTGTTGAAGTTGATAGCCTAAACAAATTTAAGGCTCAGCTGGACAGGTATTTCGAACGAACGGAGGGGTGAAATGGGAGTAGTGGTTGTTTTTTTTTTTTTTTGGCTGATGCTGAATAAGATTGCTTTCTTGCATCATATGCCTCTACTAATGCTAATTATCATATGTTCCATTATAAGAATCAATTTCCAAATTCCAATTCTGCATCTCTTATATCTGAGTGGCACCACGTCTCTGATATCCCAACAATATCAGCCTTGGATGTATTAACTAGCACTTCAAATTCATCAAATTTATTTACTATACTCCTAGCATTGGTGTACATGCAAATATACATGCATCTGTTCTTACTCTTAGTTACTCCAAAACAGCCCATGTATTTACTTGTTTCATGACCTCCAGAAGTTCCTGAAATCCTCAGCAACTGGCTTTCCGGGCTACTGCTCTAACAGAAGCAGTGCAAGAACCATTTCCACCTCTGCCTTAACCATTTAGTACTATCACTGCTTGCTAACTGTTCTTCCTATTAAGAATAAAAGCATTCAAAACTGACTGTGTGTGTGTGTGTGTGTGTGTGTGCGCACACACACACACACACACAACCTAATTTCCAGTCCACATGCTAATTCAAAGCTTTGTGTGTACTTTCATTTTTTACACTTGATCCAAAACTATAATTTCTGATTCTCTTTTAACCTGCAATGTCACTCTCAGAAGGCTTACCTTTTATGTGTAGATGTGACAACAACAACATATAAACAATGAATGTGAAATAGAGAACAAGGAGAAAGTTTTAGATTTGTACCCAAAAAAAATTTTGTTTGATTTTTTCCCCTCTTTATAAAATTTATCCATAAAAATTTCTACAGAATTACCTAAAGGTTCGCAATTCAAAGGACTTACATCATATGGATTGTCTACTTCTGCAGAGAATATTATCTTGCTGACACTTGGAACATCTGTGTGATACTGTAGGTTGATAATCTGAAGAAGACCAGAGATCCTAGCATCTTTTCCTACATACTAAAAAATATTATAATTAATATAACTCGCAACATAATAAAGATATATCAGTTACTAAATTTTAGAATTTTTAGTAATGTCACTCTAATTTATGACATTTTTGGGTATATTATATATTTATTATTAAATGATTAGTTTTATTCTATATGATTTTAATTAATTTTATACAATTATGAAAAGAGATGCAATTCCTCTACAAATGCCATAAGATGGTTTAGTTCCTTCTTTCTAGTGTTTATTGTGTAAAAAAAATTCTTTATCATTAAACTTTGCCAATATCTTTTCAAAGTCTGTCTTAGCATTTCTTACTCCCTGAGTAGCTTATACCTGTCACAGTGTTCATTATCATTTGCGAATTTGTGTCCCACACCTTTTTTTTTTTCTGTTAATGACTTTGCAGTTCAGTGGTTATTCGCTTTGGTCATAGCCTTAAAAACAAATAACCTTTGAGTAGAAATGAGTAGCCCCAAGAATCTTTGGAATTGTTATATTCACCAAATACACCCATTGAACAGAATTCAAGTAACATCCAAGGTAATAATTTCTAATGTATATGGCAAGGGCATGTTATACATAGGTAAACTGACATATAGGTTAATGCTATTGCATCATTTTAATACGCAGCAACCTACTAAAGTAGTACATAATTGGCATCATTTAAGTATATCTCATATTGTGAATACCTTTGCAATGAGTTGCCATGACATTGCACTACCTCGAATAAGTAATGCTTTACCAATGGAGAAGACAATTGTTACTTATTCTCAGTGGATACCACCACCCAGACGACACTGTTTCAAAGCTTGTTGGCTTCTCCTTGGTGGGTGGGCAGGTACCTTGGTATTGCAATGATGACAACCCAGTTGTGAAGTATAACTCTACAATATGAGAGATGCCTGATAGTGTGCAACTGGTTATCAGACTGAAAACATTTTAGGGCTAAAGCCTCGTGTTGTGAGCAAGTTTACTGATGTATAAGTTAGTGCTATTGCATCATTTTAATATGCAGCAACCTACTAAAGTAGTACATAATTGGCATCATTTAAGTATATCTATAATCAGAATGAAATAACACTTCACTGCACAGAGGTAAGACATTTAACTTAACATCCAAAAATGGTGTACTTTATTGTCTGAAATCACTTTTTCTTGAATAGATCATATGGTGGCTGTCAGTTCTTCCATTATTCTGGAAGATTTTCAAACTTCAGAGGGATTCTCAGATCTGCCAGTATAGCAGAAAAACAAACAAATAAATTTCATTTTATTTTTGATATGACCAAGGCCAGAAAAGTTTACACATTCATTATAACTACAAACATACTGAATTAATTATTAAGGGCAGACACATTTTTGGCATTACAGTTTGCAATAGGGAGTACATTTTTTGTAGGAGCATATCAGCTCAAACCCACAAATTCGTTCCTTGTAGCCATGCATGATAATCACTGAACTATGGCTGATCCAAAAGGTTCTGCATGCTCAATACAGGCTCCTATGCAGTTCAGGGTCATACCTATTCAGGGACGACTTCGCCTGACCTGTCTGAGGACAGCTGAGAAACAAAATTATGTTAGTAGACAAATATGTACCAGACAAATACGTAAAATGTTAAGTTCATTAGCTAAAAGTGGTCTAATACTTGTGTCAAAGTTCAGTATTTGCAGGATTGGTACATTAAGACAGGTGACAGTAAAACTAAGTATTTCAAGTATCACTTGCATCTGAGTATTGTATGGAAAAGAAGTTTTGTGCACATAAAATTCCTTAGTGGAATAATCAACTTACTGGTGAGGAAGGCCAAGAAATGTTATCAGAGATATTGCATGTGTGGACAGACTAATTTTATTGAAGATTTAAAAATTCAGTGTGAAGTGTTTAGAAGAGAATACAGTCATATTAATAAACAGTTGTATGATATCAACTTGGGAACATTTTGTACAACACCAGGGAAATATAAATCCATGGTGTTCAGTTTATAAGGCCAGCACCAATTCAACAATATAACCTATCCTGTTTTGGAGGGAGGGAGGGCAGGAAGTAACTGTGGGCTGGGTTCAATAAGTCAGCCAGATTTTAACAGTTATTTCCAAATAAAGTGTTGTTGGAAATAGTGACATACAAAAGCAGATCATAACTGATAATCTGAATTAACATTCTGAAGTGCAGAAGAAATCTTTCTCTACAGCAAGGGGATTGGGTGATGAACTCGGTGAGAGTTGGCAAGGCTCCAGGACTTGATTTCCTGAAGACTTGAGTCTTTAAGAGGTACCACCATATGTTTCTTGAGTTGATGAATAAAACTCTCATATGAAGGAAGGTGCACTCCCTCAGACTTAGGCTGTCCTAAGGGTAATTCTGCAGGACTCAGAGAAGCCGGTGAATGAGCCCGCTTATTGCTGGCTGATTGCATTGGGAAATGTTTTGGAATGATTATGTCCCATTTCATTAAAGTGTATACAAATCAGAAAATTTAAGTTCTGAAACACAGTTTGGCTTTAAGAGTGGTATGTCGGCAAGGCTCCAGGACTTGATATACTCCAGGTATATCATCTGGTCAGAGGGTAGATCTGGTTGTGTAGTACCTTCCACACAACCAGATCTACCCTCTGACTTGGAAACTCGTATAACATTTTAAAGAGTTAATTTTAATCACTCTCAGAGAAGAGAGTGATTGTAAGATCTAGATATATGGAACATGCATATATAATGGAGTGCAGCCATCCTCAGGGATCCATTCTAGGCCCAACCATTTGGTGTGTAGTTCTCAATCAGTTTTTGGAATGTGACATGAAAGGTGTTAACATGGTGGTAGATGTGGATGATTTAGCATTTGCCATAAACAGCCAGTCAAGAAAGCAACTAGAAGAGAGAACTTTTGCTGTTTTAGCTCTCTACATTCTGTGATGAGAATAAGTTGCAGCTTTCAGAGTCCAAGTCAGTAATTATGCTACTGAAAGGAAGGCTTAGTCAGGCTTGACTACCTGTTGCACGTGGAAATCCTTCTCTGAGGTGTGTTAAGACAGGTTAAGTACCTTGATTTGTGCTTGGAAGAGTTTTATTTGCCATGCTAAACTTTTAAAGGATAAGATTCTAATGTTGTATACCAAACAACAGCAAGTCATCAGGATTTTCAGTGGGGTCATTAAAGATTGCACCCTGAATATGCTATATGAATGCCTATTCATACTTATATCGACTTATGCTGCTGGGACTTGATGCAATAGGGTAACGAATTCCCTTGTGAAAAAGCATTTCTTGACTGCACAATGGTTTACTCTTCTGAGCAAAACCAGGGCTGACAGTACTGTGTCATCAGATGCAATGCAAGTAATATCAAGAAAGTTACCAGTGGATCTCTTAATAGTCCATGCTAGCCTTAGTACTGTCGTAAAAGAAATATTCCCACAGAATTGCTGCATCTCTGGTTATGCTGGGTTGAGGGCTGGGTGTCTGGCTCCCAAACATGTAAGGCTAAAGAGGTACTTCAATGATGAATTAGTAGGCATTTGGTAATGTTGCTAGGAAACCTCTGAGAAGAGAAAGAAAACATTTTCTTTCCTGTCTTGTGTACGCATTGTTAACTATCGCTTGAGATTATGGATACATTTTGGAATGAATGCCTGTTTCCTTTTGGCAGGACATGGCTTGAGACTTAAGTTGAGTTAGCTGGGCCTTGTAAAGTCTGAGACCAGCTTCCATGTTACACTCAGAGTCATAATTATGTGGACTTCAGGGATCTCCCGGAGAAAGAGACAACTAAACTGTACAAAACTTACAAAACTAATTATGCAGTCCTATTTTCAACCCAAACGTATTGTCAATATTTTTGTAAATTTAGTGATAGAGATTTTAAAGGAGGAAAATAACACTAGACAGTGGAAGCCCACCTCCATGTTGGTAAGGATGGTAACCCAATACATCAGACAGCATAATGATGTACAATTCCCCATTATGAACCTGAGTGGCTATCCTCCTTACTAACATCTGAATTAATTTTGCAGTTATACTTATTCCAAATTAACATTTGTTGCTAGTATAACTTAATTTAAAAAGTGATAACATCATTAAACATAAAGTTCTTGCTCTTTATTTTGCTTATAGGCTTCAACCTAGGAGGAAGGTAACAATGCAAAGTTAACTCAAACTTTGTAGTTTTTTATATATATGATTTGATATTTGTACATTTTCTCAAATTAAATTACCATAAACAGGGGTTTACTCTGTACAGTTTGATGAAATTGAATGGATTGAGCAAGTTCAATGCTGATGGGATTCTTTCCCTTGCTCAGACTATGCACAAGAGGGGGCATAAATTCAGAGTGAGGAAGGATGGTTGCAGAATAGATGTGCAGAAGTCTGCCTTTAGCCATTGGGTGGTTGATCACTGGAACAAACTTTTATCTGTTGTTGTGGAAGTTGACAGCTTAAATAAATTCAAGGAAGAACTAGACAAACTATTGGAGGAAAGTGTTGGTTTTTTTTTTTTTTTTTTTTTTGCTGATGCTGTATAACCTTATTTTCTTGCGTCATTTGCTATTACTAATGCTAATACTTTGAATATTTTAATTGCAATGCACAAAACTAAAGACAAAGCATGAACTGCATGTTAGCTGTAGTAATAATTGTTATTGTAAAAATCTAGGTTATTACTTTTTTTTATAGTTTTTCTCTTTCCTCCTCTTTCCAGATGAGGAAAGAGGCTCACCATTAATCTGGATCAGGGTGCACAGAGCCTTGGAGATCCTGTAAAGAAATTTCATGCTCTTCAACTTAGTCCACACATCTAAAATTCCCAATACTTTTCAATAAGTGTTTTCTCTGATTTGGTCATTTGAAATTCCCAAAAATCTCTGTTAATTACTGTGCAAACAGGAAAAATGCAGAATCAAACTAAAGTTATTCCTGATAATTACATGTACATGCTGAATAACATGAATTTAAAATTAGCAGCATCTCTCATGTCCAATTACTGAAGTATGTGCTCTCTGTTTTATGGCAGTGTATCCAACTGTCACATTCTCTGGTTTCATATGAAGAAAGAGTCCGGCTAGCACCTAATTGCTGAAGCACGTGAGTTTTCCAACTGACATTTCACTCACTGTCAGTCAAGATAATAAGGGAGATATTATTCAAAACTCCAAAATAAGAGAGGTTTGAAAAATGTCTAAAGTGCTACAGAGGGTGTTTTATTTTAAACATATAATTAAAAATATGTTTCTGATATAAAAAAAATGGATTTTTCACAACTGCATTTGTAATAGATTGAAAATAAATGTGGCATCAAAAAGTGAACAATTTTTAATTATTTCTTGCAAATTTTAACGTTATGAATGGAACTTTTTAATCCATTTAAACTGAGTGCATGTGTGATATCAAAAAATACTGGCATGTCTGTTTATGAATTCATTTGTAAAATAATAAGAAGTTTACCTCAATATAGCATGTAGAACACTTCCGTATGATACTCTCCAGAAATTAAAACGAAAAAGTCAAAAAACTTACATTAGAGTAACAAATAGTTTAAAAAATAATTAAAAATCAATTTAACACAACAAAACTCAATTTAACACAATTAAAAATTGATTTAACGCAATTAAAATTAATTAAAAGAATTTAACGAAAAAAATTGCAAAACGATTTTCCTTCCTGAAGCTGACAATGCTTTGACTGTATGTCGTGATTACAGGAAAGAAAATTACCAAATAGGGGTGAGTATGAAACTTAAACAGGGATTATTTGTCTTCGCACGTGTGCGTAAAAGCCGACTCACGAAGACAAATAATCCCTATTTAAATTTCATACTCACCCCTATTCGGTAATTCAAGAATGCAAAATGGGATGATCTGCGAGATTTCTTTTCTTCTTTTCCTTGGTCGGATTACTGTTTCAAAACTTCTGATGTCAATGTTTGCTCAGATCGTGTAAGTGAAATTATTCTTGTAGGAATGGAATCCTTCATCCAACACACTACTTTAAAATCTCGTCCCTTATCTAAACCTTGGTTTTCCAATAAATTTCTGTTCAAGAGAAGAAAGTTGCATATAGTAATTGGCTTGTTTCCAATTCTTCAATTTCATTTTCTGCCTACACCAAAGCTCACAACGATTGTAAAGCAGTTATTAATTAGTCCAAACTCGATTTTGAACAGGCTAAGAGTAGATAACTTGCTTCTTGCCCTAATGGTAGCCGAGCATTCTGGTCTCTTGCAAAGCTACTGGCTGCAACTTTTGCCCCTCTCTGCCCCCACCTCTGTCAAAACCAGATGGTTCTGTTGTGACTTCAGTCAAGGATAAAGCTAACCTGCTAGCATCTCATTTTTCTTCCAACTCATGTATTAATGATCTTGGTAAAACACCTCCCACCATTCCCAACACTACATTCAATGCCTCCTGTGGTCTTCCATCAAAAGGATGTCAGACAGATTTTGATGAATCATGATGCTAAGAAAGCTCCAGGTCCTGATGGTATTTCTCCACTTGCTCTCAAAACCTGTCCTCCTGAACTTACTCCTGTTCTTTGCCGCTTTTTTCACTTTCTTATTCCAAAAGGTGTTTTTCCTTCTGCTTGGAAATTGCTCATATCCAGCCAGTTCCTAAAAAGGATGATAAATCCCTCACATCCAATTATCGTCCCATTGCAATTACTTCTACTCTTTCTGAAGTAATTGAGAAATTTATTAACTGCCAACTCTTAAACTAACTGTAAACCTTCCATCTGATCAATGATCGCCAGTAGGGACTCCGGCAGTGTCGATCCACTGGTGATATTTTAGCTTATGTTACCCATTTATGGAAAAATTCAATGAAAAAGTTTGGTGAAATACAAGCAGTTGCTCTTGACATCTCAAAGGTTTTCGATCATGTTTGGCACAAAGGCTTTCTAAACAAGCTTCCATCTTATGGTTTGCCAACTGTTTTTTTGCAATTGGTTATCCATTTTTCTCTCTGATCACTCATTGAGGGTGATGGTAGATGGCTCTGTTTTCTAACTTCTCCTGGTGCCTGAGTAGCCAGGTGGGCAGGAGCAGCAGTGCGTAGCACACGCTTCTTGATTAGACCGCCAAATGATCACCAAATACAGAGGATGTGGAAAGGTCAGGGAATGACAACCGCATATCCATGGAGCAATATGGCCTTGGTTGCTAATGCTCCTAAAACCCAAATAACAAACAAACAAACAAACTAACTTCTCCACTAATGCTGGTGTCCCCCAAGGTTCAGTTCTTTTCTCCACTCTTTTCCTCTTGTATATTAATGACCTCTTCCATTGACTGGAAATCCTATCTATAGTTTTGGCGATGATAGCACATTGCATTCCACTTTCCATTTTGAAAAACCTTGCCCGGCTTAATCAGCTTCAACTTCTCAAATATCCACTACCAATTCCTTAAATGCCAATCTCCAGATAATTCTCCAGTGGGGTAAAGACAACTTAGTTGATTTCAATCCTTCTAAAACTCAGTCTTGTCTTATATCTCGCGAAAAGGATTCTTCTGCTCCTATGCTTATCTTTAGTGACAGTCTGATTTCTAGACAAAATGATATCTCTTTTGGGGATTACCCTGACTTCTAATCTCTCTCTTGGCACAAGCACATTACAAATATTGCTTCCTCTGCATCTAAAAAACTTGGTTTTCCCTTTCGCTCTCGGCATTACTTTTCTTCCAAACAGCTGTTCACTCTGTGCAAAACGCAAATCCGCCTTACCATGAAATACCGTTCCCACATCTGGGTTGGTGTCCCCAAAACCTCTCTCAGACTTCTAGATTCCATTCAGAAGAGGGCAGTTAGGTTAATTAATGACTCCTCTCTAAGAGTCTCTCCGCTCCACAAACATAGACATACTGTTTCTGCTGCATGCCTTTTCTACAGATACTTCCATGGGCACTGTTCTTCTGAATTGGCTTCTATAATTCCTGCTCTCTCTCTTTCAAAACAGTCCGAATATGTGCCGCTACCAACTAACATCCATTTACTGTCCAACTTCAAACTCACAGGACCAACTTCTCATCTTCCTCGTTTATTCATTCAACTGCCGTTTTCTGGAACAACCTTCCATCATACGTATTTCCATTACAGTGTACAAAAGTTCAAGTCTAATGTCAACAAATATCTTCTTTCGTCATCTCAACCTCCAACCCAAGCATGGTACTAAGCACTATAGGTTCTAATACCTCTTGTGTTTGGGGTTTTTATTAAAAAAAAAAAATATATATATATATATATTCATTCCTGTGATCACGACATATGGTTGAAAAGAGTTGACAGCTTCAGGAAGGAAAATCATTTTGCAATTTTTTTTTTAGTTAAATTCTTTTAATTAATTTTTTTTAATTGCATTAAATTGATTTTTAATTGTGTTAAATTGAGTTTTATTGTGTTAAATTTATTTTTAATTATTTTTTAAACTATTTGTTACTCTAATGTAAGAGTTTCAATTTTTTCGTTTTAACTTCTGGAGAGTATCATACAGAAGTGTTCTACGTACTATATTGAGGTAAACTTCTCATATTATTTTACAAATTTTGATATAAACATAGAGCGTATTGAGCATTACAGCTCTGGTTCCTACTATTTAGTTTATGAGTTAAATACAAATACAAACCAGTCAGGAATTAAAAAGGGTGGAAGAGGATGGTGTTACGATGAACATATATCATAGAAATCTACAGCTAACGAAGCATTTAATGCCTTCCAGATTGTTATTAGTTGGACTGAAATACAGCGAAGAAATGGATGAGAACCAATTGATGTTTGATGAAAATGCAGAATCCTGCAGCAGAAAACAGGCTGATATCTTACAAACAGTAAAACACTGGCAAATATTTTAAAACTATATAAGCATATACAAGATACTTGCATAATGTGTAAATAATAAATGCAAATTGTGATTTTTCCTCTTTTTATTTTCCTGTTTATCTTTTACACTCCAGATATTTTTCTTTAAAACTGATTATCTGAAAAATTCAGTTATCCAAAATACCCTCGGTTCCAGTTGAACTTGTGACCAAGGATATTTTAGATAACTGGGATTCTACTGTAATCAGTTATACAGTATTAATAATTCTGTAAATTCTCTCATCTACTAGCTCAGTTAGTTCCAAATTCTCCTTTCCTCCTCCTCTGCATCATCCACATTCTTATATCCAAAACCACTTTGAAATCAAGTTAAGGTGGTTTAAAGTCAGCAGATCTGTGTTATTTTACATTACCTTATGGGCAATAGTTGCCTGATTGTGTCAATCAGGCCCCAATCTTTGTAGTCTGTATAATTTATTATATCTTATAAAATATATTTATTAAAAGTGCTCAGATTATATACTATATATTTTTTTTTTTTGAGACACTATTTTTAAATTGATATCATTAGTACCATTAGTAAAAACTAAATACCATTAGTATTTAGAAATTGGATGTTAAAAGATTTAAGACATAGTAGACAGACAGGTTAATGTTAAAAATTTTTATGTGAAATATTTTGAACAATGGACTATTTTTTAATAATAATTCAGCGGTCACTTGGATAGTTAACAGTAAAGGTACTCTGTTCTACTTTTTTTCTGTACAAACCTCCAAAAGCACATTTTTTGCTGCCTGCTGCCATGTGTCACCTTGTACTAATTCTGAATATGGAAGCCACCATCCCTTTCGTTCACTTACTTTTAGTAAAGCAAATTTTTTATCTTTTCGTCTTGCTACTACACCTACACAATCTACAAGGTATGAATTTGAATGACTTGTTGCACACTTATGAGAATCCATATTATACACCATTAGGAATTAATCATCAAATGGCCTTTTTCTGCAATTAACACTTCCAGCTGAAATAAAATAAAGAAAAGATTTAGAAGATATATATATATATTAAGCACAGAAAAAAAAGATAAGATTATTGTGGTATAGTGAATAAATACATAATAATAAACTAATCCTTTGTTGGACTGCAAAAACATATTTCCTATCCACCATTTCCTTTAACAAGGTAATTACAAAACAGGTTACTGCTTCTGCATTGTACTGACATCTTAGAAGTTCTTATATTTTCATAAAACATTTGAACAGTTCTTTCATATGTTAAGAAGATAAGGCTTTTCTTCAAAACAGGTTACAGTTAAATTAAGGCCCAATTTAGGTAAAGTGCCCAGTTTAAATCTGGGCACTTTATGATCTTAAATTGTAAAATTCATGTCATTCATAAAAAAATTTGGCCACAAAAGTTTTAAATATAACACTGATTAATTTGCAATTAATTATTTCTTATATTAACAGGAAAGCTTAATATACAGGGAGGCCTCAATTAAGGTTGAAGTTATGTCATACAGAAATATTACATCCAGGCCTTGGTTAATGGTGTCATTTCAAAGTTATTGCTTCTGTCAATAGTCCTGAGTGTCGACACAGTTCAGCATAATACATCACCATCTGCCACTTGTTTGGAAAGATCTGGGCTCCATTCTCCAAATGTAGGAACCTATAAAGTCATCTTAAACTGAGGTTGTAATTAACTGACCTCGGGTAAAACAAATAGGGTTCCCTCATCATTCAAGATTTTTCAGCTGACACAACATGAAAACTGGCTTGTGAATGCACTTCCACAAACAAATACACATCTGCAAATATGAGTAACAAGCTCTAACATCAAAATAGTTTTTTTGAATCTTTTGGTTCTGTCAACACTACAACTAGTCAAATGAAAATTCTCACATGAGGGCCAACAGTAAAATAAATTTTAGCAAAGTGAATCCATCCCACTTAATTTTTAAAAAGAGCTCAACAAGAATATAAATGCCATTATCCTTGTTTATGATAGGAAATTAACCAAATTAAAGAAACAAAATTTTCTGATCTTTGATGGTAATCCAGCAGTATAAATAAAGTATAATAGCATAAGTCTCAAATAGGAGATGACATACAGTATTTAAAAAAAATAGTTGTTACTATCCTTAATTTCATTAGCATTAGCTGAGGCATATGATGCAAGAAAGCAAGCCTATAGAGCAACAGCAAAAAAGCAACAGAAAAAAAAAAAAAAAAAAAAAAAAACTTTCCCATTTCACCTATCCATTCACTCCAAATGTTTGTCTGAACTAGACAATCAGCCTTAAATTTATTTCAGCTATCAACTTCTACAACAACAACAACAGATGGAACTCTGTTCCAGCAATCAACTACCCGCTGGCTAAAGGCAAACTACCACACATCTATTCTACAACTGTCTTTCTTCAGTTTGAATCTATGCCTCCTCAGGTTCTTAATCTGAGCAAGTGAAAGTATCCCATCAGCATTAAGCCTTCAGACCACCTCACAGGTGACTAGTCTCCTGATGCTGCAACTTACAGAATTTAAGACTCTCCTAGTAAGAGAACTCTTTTGTTCCTCTCACCAATCTTGTTGCCCTTCTCTGTATTTATTCTAGCAACTCTACATCCTTCCTAAAATGAGGCCTCCAGACCTGTGCACAGTACTCAAGGTGTGGCCTGACCATTGCCTTAAACAAAGGTATAATCGCCTCCTTGTCTCTGCTAGAAAAATTCCTATATCATTGACAAAACTCTATGACCTGCTCGGGTAGCCCATCTTCACTGCTCAGACAACTTCATATCTGACTGCACAATTACCCTCAGGTCTTTTTCATTCTCCACCTCCTTGAGTGCAGTACTACACAGTTGGTATGTATATATGCAATAAAGAGTTCTTCTTCTTCTATATTAATACATATTAATTTGAATAAAATCACATTTGAATTTTTGGCACCTAATACTGCCAAAGAAAAGAAAGTTCAGTCTTCTTATTAGCTGTAAGTTAATAATGATAATATTCTCTTTATTGGATAATTGTCACATCATTAACAGGAGAGATTGCTTCTACAGGGATGGGATACATTTAAATAGAAAGGGTGCAAGAATTTTTGCTGATGCTGTCGAGGCAGAGTTAGGTGGGTCGGAAAACTGCTAGTTGGGGGGGGATACAAGGACTAATAGATTAACAGTAGCCACTGGCAGAGGTGGAAGCGATTCTTGCACTGCTTCTATTGAAATGAGCAGAAGCCTGAAAAACAAGATGCAGGATATTTCAGAGACTGCTGGGAGTCATTGCAGTACAAGTAAACACATGGGTTGTGTTAGGGTAGACAAGAATAGAAACAGGTGCATGTATACCTGCGTGTACACCAATGCTAGGAGTTTGGTAAATAAATTTGATGAATTTGAGGTACTGCTCAAAACATCAAAGGCAGATATTGTTGGGATATCAGAGACGTGGTGTCACACAGATATAAGGAATGCGGAACTGGAATTTGGGGAATACAATGTGTATAGAAAGGATAGACAGGACAGGAGGGGAGGAGGGGTTATGCTATTAGTTAAGAAACACAAAGTCCAAGGAAGTGAAGCCAGTCGACATCGATGGACAGGGCAGTGTCGAGTCAGTTTGGTGTGACATAAGCATAGGGAAATCAAAATTGAGAGTAGGAGTGTGCTATAGGCCTAATGACTCTGATGAGTATAATAAGATATTGTACAGGGAAATAGAGTGGGCCAGTAAATCAGAGAGTCTTATAATGGGGGATTTTAATTTCCCAGATATTGACTGGAATTTGTGGGTTGGTCACTCGCACACTAGCAAGGCTTTTGTGGATTTATTGGATGATCGTTTTCTACATCAGCATGTTCGTGAGGCAACAAGAGGGAGCAATACTCTTGATCTGATTATCAGTAGTGATTCTTCATGCATTAAGAATCTGCAGATAAATGAACCACTAGGTGGCAGTGATCACAGTGTGTTGAAGTGGGATTTACTCAAGGAGGTAACTACCATCAGAGGTAAAGGGCAGGGTTTTTGTTTTCGTAAAGGCGACTATGATGGCCTGAGACAGTATTTAAATTCTATACAGTGGGACCAACTGATGATGTTACCAACAGCAAACTCAAAATGGGAAGCATTCAAGGAACTAATCTTGGAGGCTACCAGGCTTTACATACCAACTAAGAAATATTGTTCAAGGTTTAGGCCTAAATGGTTGTCAGATGAACTAATGAGACATGTGGCAGAGAAGAAAAATGCATGGGATACATACAAATTAATGGGTGACATGGAAGCCTATGATAGATATAAGTTGGTCTGTAACCAAGTCACAAAGGAGATTAGGCAGGCAAAGGCAGACTACGAAAAATCCTTGGCAAAGGATGCAAAGAAAAACAGAAGAGTTCTTTACCTATTTAAACTCAAGAAGGAAAGGGATGAATCAGATTGGTCCACTGGATATTGATGGTTCAACAGTTGAGGATCCTGCTCAGGTGGCTAACAATCTAAATGAGTATTTTGCATCTACATTCACGCATGAGGAATTATTCAGGAAGGAGAATGATGTAGGTAAAGTAAACATTGGCAGTGAGCTGGATGATTTTGTAATAAGTGAGAGGAAAGTGGAGCAGAGATTGTTGAGGATAAACATAAAAAAGGCACCTGGGGTGGATGGGATCTATCCAGTTATATTAAAGGAGGCAGCAAAGGAAGTAAGCAAACCCCTAGCCATAATTATGAGAGCTTCTTTGGACTCAGGGGAGGTACCCATAGACTGGAGATGTGCAAATGTAACCCCAATTCACAAAGGAGGATCAAAGGCTGACACAAGTAATTATAGACCTGTTAGTTTAACTTCTGTTCCAGGTAAATTAATGGAGGCACTGGTTAAAGAAGCACTGCAGGATCATCTAGACAAGAATTCAGTTATAGCTCAGACGCAGCATGGTTTTGTTAAGGGCAGGTCTTGCCTGACCAATTTGATTGGATACTATGATGTAGTCACAAAAGAACTGGATGCAGGGAATAACTTTGATATTATATATTTGGATCTTAGAAAGGCTTTTGATACTGTTGCACATGGAAGACTGCTGCACAAATTGGAGCAGTGTGGCATTGGAGGCAAATTGCTGCTATGGATAAGGGGATGGTTGAGTGGCAGAAGACAGAGAGTGGTAATCAATGGACACTGCTCAATGTGGACTAATGTTATTAGTGGAGTTCCTCAGGGTTCAGTGTTGGGTCCGTTGTTGTTTTCGGTGTTTATGAATGATATTGATGATGGGATATCAAGTTTAATGTCCAAGTTTGCAGATGATACAAAGGTTGGCAGGGTTGTTAAGGACACCACTGACGCTATGCTGCTGCAACAGGATCTGGAAAGGTTGAACAGATGGGCTGAGAGGTGGCAAATGAAGTATAACATTGACAAATGTAAAGTACTACATATGGGAAACAGTAACCCCAGAGCAACATATTAACTCTGCGGTACTACGCTGACAGTGGTGGAGAATGAAAAGGACTTGGGGGGTAATTGTGCAGGCAGATATGAAGTTCTCTGAGCAGTGCAGACGAGCTGCAAGAGTAGCTCATGGTGTCTTGTCAATGATATACAGGAATTTTTCTAGCAGGGATAAGGAGGTGATTATTCCCTTGTATAAGGCAATGGTTAGGCCACATCTTGAGTACTGTATACAGGTCTGGAGGCCTCATTTCAAGAAGGATGTAGAGCTGCTGGAACGGGTACAGAGAAGGGCAACAAGATCAGTGGATGGAACAAAGGGTTGCTCTTATGAAGAAAGGCAGGCACCGGCGAGGTGATCTGATAGAGTTGTATAAGGTTTTGAATGGTTTGAGCATGCTCAATGCCATTGGGATTCTTCATCTTGCTCAGAATAATCAGCTCAGAGGGCATAAATTCAAATTGAGGAAGGACGGATGTCGGATAGATGTGCGGAAATTTGCCTTTGGCCAGAGGGTGGTTGGTTGGTGGAACCGACTTCCATCACTTGTTGAAGTTCAGAGCCTAAACAAATTTAAGGCTCAACTGGACAGGTATTTCGAGCGAATGGAGGGGTGAAATGGGAGTGGTGTGGTTTTTTTTTTTTTTTTTTGGCTGATGCTGAATAAGCTTGCTTTCTTGCATCATATGCCTCTACTAATGCTAATCATGTACAATTAAAACCATAAAAATAGAAACCACCACTAGGGTTTTACAAAAACAAACCAGCATATCAAAATGAGTATATAAATTCTAAAAAATGTCAAATATTTGAATCTCAGCCAATCAGAAAAAGGTATTATGGATCATCAGTTTAGCACAGTAAATCTACCCCACTTACATATGATGCAAGGAAGCAAGCTTATACAGCATCAGCCAAAAAAAAAAAAAAAAAAAACTCCCTTCATCCCATCTCCTCTAATAATTTGTATTATTCTTCAAATTTATTCAAACTACCCCCTTCCACAACACCAGATGGAAGTTTGTTGAAACACTCATAAAACCCTTGAGAATTTTTATTTGGTATCCAAAAGTTATTACTCCATGTTATGTTGGTTGATTGATTTTTTATGGCTCATTAGCAACTTAGGCCATAATGCATCAAACTGGGCTGTAAATTTCATTGTGATGCTCTTTATTTTGAGAGGAAAATAAAATTAATTACAAGCTCTGCAAGTCTCCAACGATTAAATAGTTCATGTATACAAGTTTTGCAGTAACTTGGAAATGTCAGAAAGCAATAAGAATTTATTTAATCTAAAAGACATTTGTTGGCTAAAGCTTCAGAGTATAAAGGAGTTTACTTATGCATGTACACAAATTTATTTAAACTACCCCCCTCCACAACACCAGAGTGTGTGCATTAACCCGTGTATAAATAAACTCCTTCAATAATCAATTTGATGATTTATGACTTTTAATGCCATAACTAAAAAAGAAAAAAATAATAATATAATTTTCTGATGGTTTAGCATATAGTTTAGATATATTATATAGTTTGCAGTTGGGAATTCTCCATTCCTTAAATTTCTACACATTGTGGCAGTTTGCCCTAAATATGAAGGATTCAACAATTTTTACTGAGGAAAACCACTGAATGTTTTTTCAAACTCTGCTGTAATTATGTTATTTTAATGCATCAAAATGGTCATATTATTAGGTAGAGCTCTCCTTTATATATATATGTATCATCAAGTAATATAAATGTTACTATTATTTTTATTTTAACATTTCATCACTGAGAACTTGCTTGTGTTATAATAAAATCCTTTAGTTGAGAACATAAAATAAGAAATTATCTCTATAATGTACTTAGAAGAGCTAGTTTAAGCTTCTTGCTTGTGTGGTTTAAGTTCCTGGGCAATTTTCTGTTTACCAAACACTACATAACACATTGTTAGGCAATGAAGATTTCAGCTGTTTCAGAGCAACCAACATGGAGGAGCAGGTAAAATCTGTAAGCCAATTGACTTGTTTCAAAATGATATTTTTGAGGAATTCTTGCCCAGTGATGGCAAACTGAGATTGGACACCATCTTCGTGACACCACACCTGACTAAGGCTGCCAACTCCCTAACCTTAAAAATTTGAGCAGAAAAATCCAGACTTTGAGGACGCCTTTGCCTATTTTATCAAAACACAGCTTACATTCTCTTATAGTCATTTCAAATATGCCTAAGCCTTTAATAACAGTTTGTTATGATAATAGGGTAACAACACAGTAACTGGCATAAAGTAATAACATGTTAAATATTTTATTGAATAGCTCAAATCCCTTAAATTAACAGAATTCACACTTACCATTCTTATGCGGATTGCTTAATTCATAAAAAATGATACACAAAAAATTTATGGTATGAATGAAAAAAATGCTTTTTTTTTTCTCAGCGTAATTTATTTGCTGTTCTCTACATTTATATTTTCTGATGCAATTTTCTCTGTAAAGCTGTGTTTTTGGATAAATATGAATGGAAATCTTTACACAGCATGTCACTGAAATTGAATTTTGTAAGCATTAGTCCCTTAATTGAATCCACAGTAAACAAATTTCTATCCTTAGACCACTGCATTTCCACCATTGAAAACACTCTTTCAATAAATGCATTATGTGGTGGTGTGAAAAAGAAAAATTGAGCAATTATTAAGAGCTCTTTGAAAAACTCTTCATTCTTACAGTGGCTAAAATAATTAGCCCATCTTACATTACAAGGAACAGAAACGTCAGTATCCTTAATTTTCACTACGAATTTTTTTTAAATTACGAAACTGATCAAAGCACTTCACATCATCCACACACATGCTCCTTTTGTATGAAGGTACCTAATTGTTGAAACCACACTATCCCATTCAAGTGGCTCTCTTAAAGACATCCACCTGAATGAAGAAACTTTTTCCAGTGGTTTCAACCACATGTCCAAGTATTCAGTGCATGATGAATATAAGTTCTGGATATTTCTTCTGAAAACTATATTTTTCTCTGCATATCCTTCTTCTTGCCTCTTCTCCAACATTTCCGTCATTTTGAGGGAAATTAACTGACATTTACTTCTTTCTGACAGAATATCTCTTACGGAAGCAAGAGCTTCAATAACTTCTATCAAAGAATTGTCATTCCTTTCAATGCTTGTTATATGTGAATTGAAGATATTACAGTTCGGCAATGAACAAGATAAGTTTCACTAAACTCATCTTCAAAGAAAAGTTTTAAAATCTTGGGGGATTTCTTGAGACAAAAAGAAAGACCTTAGGGCTGGATAAATACTTAATCCTTTTTCAATTGCAGGTAATAGATAAAGCCAGCGTGTTCTACTATGATACAGAAGTTTTTTATAGATAAACTGTAAATTCGCATAATTTTTTTTAGGTTTTCAACATGTACGGTGTAGACACTTAAAATAATTAAAAAAAACTTAAGAATAATGGAGTCAATATCTACATCAATTGCATCTGCTCCATGCTGGATACAGTTACGCATGATGTGGCAAGGCAGCCCACTCCTATTAGCGATCGACCAAATAATCTTTGTAAATTTGAAAATATATTATTCCCAATTTATCTCCGCACTCCCTCCAAACATGGTGTTACAATTATCTCCACCAAATGCAATATTTTTCTTATTCAGGCCACTTTTACATGTCTCATAAACATAGCCAGAAATAGTAGCTGCAGTCTCATCTGACTTGCTATTTAATTCTATTAGCTTAACCTTTGAGCCACCATTTATCTAGTCAAATGATGCACAAGAGTAGCGAAAATTTTCATAAATCCACGATTAGTGGCATCAGTGGAAACTCCAAAAAAACTGTGCATTCTGCAAGGACTTAACTTCAACTGAATGGACTGCTAAGACAGAATTAATTATGGTTTCAGTCTGTTTTTGCACAAGATAACCACCTAGCAATATCTGAATCAGAGCATATCAACTTTAATAATTCTGCTGTACAAGACATCGATTTATAGCAGTGGTGATGCGCCACTGTATGAAAGGCAAGGGTTTCTTCAGCAACAGAAACTCTTGCATAACAAGTCTGTTACCTTTCTGCAACGTTTTTCGAATCTAATGAATTCATGTTTCTCTGAATTCATGTGGATGTTCAAATCATCTGAACCTTGTTATCAACTGAAATGTAGCTTTCTGGACAGCAAACGATGCATTCTGCCTCCTCCTCATCTACTCTTCCCTTTCAAAAACTTGGATATTTCATCCTCAAGTTGTCCGTAAACTTGCACTTCCTTTTCAACATAATGGGTATTCCTGAATTTATGTAAATTAAGGAATTATTTTAATTTAAATAGTAGAAATAAGTTATTTGAAGTGACTGATTACTTCATCAACTGATAATTAAGAAATATCACATAGAAAAACTATGCTTACTCATATATAAATATGAATTGAAGCTGGACGAATCAAATTATTGTTTATACAAACTGCTGAGAGAAGAATAGAAAATGTGAGATCTCTTAATTAAAAAAAAATGTATAATGGTAATTTGAATTTAGAATAAATTCACTTAATCAGAATGAATTTCAGGTCAAATAAATAACGAGGGAAATTTTATTTTGAATTGTCTACTCACCAAGAATGTAAAAGAGAATTAAAAAAATGGGAGTGAAAAAGTCAAACTGCATGAACAAAATGTCATTAACTCCAAACGCACAATAAACTCCACAATCTGCATTGTTTACAATCGGAAGTGGAGTTCTTGGGATTACTTCCGCAAAGCTGATTGGAGTACGCCTTGCAAATTTTACCAATGATAAGAATCAGGAGATTTTCAAATTTTAAGAGCCATAATTCCGGATATTTTCAAAATTTTAGAAATTTCTCCTGGACAGTCCATGATACGTAAAAAATGAGGACATGTCTGGGAAAATGAGGACAGATGGCATCCCTACACCTGACCAAGTAGCCTTAAACATTCCTGTAACCTGTTGACATGTTTTCATTGACATGACTCTCAAAAAAGGAACTGAACAAATGCATGACAGTACATTCTGCAGGACATTATTACATGTGGTCGGTTGTGTTATAGTTCCTGCATTTCTCCTTGAACCACAAATAAACATTTTTCACTTATGTATAGTAAAATTGCACATCCATTAAAGAACATTTCATCACACAGAGCAATTGTTAGAAAAACTTTCAAAAAGCATTCATAAGTGTTGCATGATTTCAAGGCACAATCGTTTATAATGTAATTTATAATTGTAGACATGGAGTCCACCTTCCTGTGACCCTTTCTAAAGTAATTTCTTCAGTGAATGTCCATAGGTGCACTCATGTTCAAACAGTGTTCTGTTTGCACTCATGCACAGTGTTCTGTTCAATTCGATTATGGTCTGTCCATAATGGAATCATTTTCAAACAGCTTCTTCTACCAGCATAATATATTTTTCAGTATTACTGCTTTAATGAATCTTGTGGCAAAATCATTCTGGATATCTTTCATGGTTTTACCAGCTTGTAGCCATTCGTGAACTCACCATCCTTTCATTATTCTTTCCTCCAGCATGTATGTAAATGGACTGCTCAAGGTTTTTTTTTCACCAGTAGTTCTCAACCCAAATAATATTACAGACCAGTGGATTTTTCTAGATTTTCTATCATGACCAATGAAATAATTTAAAATTGTTTTGGTATTTATTAAATTCTTCAATTAACAAAATAAAATTCTCCAATCATTTTTAAATAAATCAAATTTTTAGATATCCTTGACTAAGCTGGTTGCTCTTCTCTGCACCCGTTCCATGAGAGATTCACATCCTTAAAATGAGGCTTGAGATCTGTACTGGTACTCAAGCTGTGGCTTAACCACTGTTTTATACAATGGGATAATCATCTCATTGTCCCCCGATGTCAAAATTCCTGTATATTGTAGACTGAATCCCATTAGCTGTCCTAGAAGACTACACTGCTCAGAAAACTTTATGTCAGACTGTACAATTACACCTGGGTCTCTTTCATTGTACACCACACTGAGTGTGGTGCCACCTCATTAGTATGTTAATTCTGGGATTATTGCTACCCATATGCAGTACCTTATATTTATCAACGCTGAAACTCAACTGCCACTTCTTAACCCATCTGCTTAATTTTTCTAGTCTTTGTCATTAACCACTCTCTGCCTACCTTGGTATCATCTACAAACTTACACAATAAGCTTGATATGCCTTCCTCAATATTATTAATAAATAGTGAAAACAGTAAGGGGGGCCAAGCACTGAAAACTTAGGGACTCCACTAATAACACTGGTCCAAGAAGTGCAGTGCTCATTTAGTACCACCCTGTCCTCTACCACTCAATCATCCCTTTATTCACAGCAGTAGCCTGCCTCCAATGCCACACTGCTCCAAATTGTATAGCAGTCTTTCTTGAGGAATAGTGGCTAAAGCTTTACTGAGCTCTATGTACATGATGTTAAATGATGTGAATTAAAGTCAAGCTTACAGGTTCTGTAATTACTCACTTTGCCCTTTTATCCTCTTTATGAATAGGAGAGACATTTTCACATCCCAAATCTATATAAACCTCCCTTGAATCCAAGGATGCTCTCGTAATTATGGACAAAGTTATGTTTACATCTTTTGCTGCTTCTTAATTAGACAGATCCATCAGCCTCAGGTTCCTCTTCCATTTTATTTTCAATTATAATAAAATTATTTAACTCCCAGTTAAAACTTGGTATACTTCAGGTATTCCCATTCTTAAAAACTTCATGCATGAATGTAGATGCAAAATATTTAATTAATTTGTCAAACTTGAATAGGATCATTAATAGTTGTGCCATTCATATCAAGTGGGCCAATATGGTTTCTCCCTTTCCTTCTGAAAATGCAAAGAAAAGTAGCAAAATTCTTTGCTACTTTTCTTTGCATTTTTAGCCAAAGCTTTTTTGTAATATGCCTTAGCCTGCCTAACTGCATTACTGACCTGACTGCAGACTAGTTTGTACTTACTGTAGGTTTCTCTGAATCCCTGATAATTTATAAGTATCCCACGCATTTTTCTTCTCTGCCACTAATCTCATCAATTCATCTGTCATCCATTTAGGTCAAACCTTGAACAATATCCCTTAGTTAGTAAAAAAAAAAAAAAAAAACTTAATAGTACAGCTTCACTAATAGTTCTAATAGTACAGCTTCACTAATAGTGCCTTTTTCTGCAACGTTGTTGGCATTGCTCTGTAGTGCAGGCAAAAATCTACTGTGTGATTTTGAAGAGACTGCTTTGCTTTTATACAGTACAGTAGAGCTGAGCAGTGGCACTGTGGCAATAACTTAACATGCTGTTCATACAATAAATCCAAACATGCTGTTCATACAATAAATCCAAAAAATTTCTGCTGTTGTGAGAGTGACCAATCCACAAGTTCTAGTCAATATTTGGAAAGTTAAAATTCTACATACTGATTTGACATCCATACTGACCATGTAGTTATTCATGATATTCATCATGAGAAACTGGGTTCAGATGGAGTTGCTGAGAGTCATTACAAGTGCAAGCTATGAATTTCAAGCTCCAAGGAATCATAAGTTATAAAATTGGCCATTTTATTTACTTAATTGTCATATTATATCATACTTTATAAGTAGCTTTATAGTCCTAGTTATGCTTGTTATTTTTATTTTTGATAGAGATTTTGTAGGTTACTACTTAATATACAGGGTTGTTAAAATTAAAGTATCTCTATGTAGAGGGCTCTGGAGCGAGTTCTAAGGCACGTACTGAAGAGAAATTTGGACAACGGGTACAATAAAGAAAGCGCTCGTCATTTATTTAAAAAAAAAAAAAATTGTTACAAAATTTATCACTATATGGCACTGTGACGATACAAATCACTTGAACAGCATTAAAATTGTTCAATGTGTCCTCCATTTTGGTCAACAACAGTTTACATTTGAAGAACAGCATTTTCTATAGTAGAACGTAACATGTCAACTAGAATAGCCAGCACATGACGTCTAATGCTGTCCTTCAGATCTGTCAGAGTTTGATATCCTTCCCAATACACCTGTTTCTTCAAAAAACCCCACAACCAGAAGCCGCATGGGGTGAGGTACAGTGATCGGAGTGGCCAAGATATTTAGAAACAATGGCTGATGACCTGTTCATCTGTAAAGTGTTGCCCTAGCAATCTTTGGACAAAACGGTGGATGTGGGGTGACGCATCATCTTGCATGAATATGGTATCCTGAAGGCACCCACGTTATTACAGCTCTGGTTTTGCGAAATTTTCCAAAATTTCATAATATCGCTGTCCAGTGATGGAACAGGTATGGGATACAGCCTGCGTTACCTGTTCAAAAAAAAAATATGGCCCAATCACGAATGTGGCCATAAATCCACACCACACTATCACTTTTGGAGAATGCAATGGGACCTCTTGGATAACTCTAAGTTTTTCTGTTGCCCAAATGTGACAGTTGTGCATATTCAATTGTCCATTTAAGCAGAAGTGGGCTTCATCACTCCAAAGGACGTTCTGTGGCCAAGTGATATCCAGTCATTCGTGCCAGAAACTAAAGTGCATATGAGAAACAAATATCTGCATCACCATGCTTTAGCTGCTGTAGCATGTGCATCTTGTAAGGATAGTACCACAACAACTGACACATTACTAGCCTTACAGTGGAATACAGCATGTCCACTTCACAAGAAACAGCTGGCACACTTGCACTACCACATCGAGATTGACTTGATAAATTCACGACAGCCATAGCCACATCTTCAACACGAGGAGTCCACTCGTTTTTGACCTCTACCTGGTTGAACACCAGGATGTCCTGTCACTTCAAGTTTCACAATCATTTTGCGGATAGCACAAACAGTCATAGGTCCACGCCTTGTGCGCTTCTGATTCCAGAATTCTCTGATAGATGCAGCTGCATTGTTGCTGTTCTAATATTAGTGAAGCTGTACTATTAGTACAGCTTCACTAATAGTGCCTTTTTCTGCAACGTTGTTGGCATTGCTCTGTAGTGCAGGCAAAAATCTACTGTGTGATTTTGAAGAGACTGCTTTGCTTTTATACAGTACAGTAGAGCTGAGCAGTGGCACTGTGGCAATAACTTACAATTATGAAAATAACATAAGTTATTTGCATAATCGTAACTAAGATAGTTACGTGCCATGCAGTGACAAATTTTGTAACTAATTTTTTTTTCCAATAAATGGTGAGTGCGTTCTTTATGGTATCTGTTGTCCAAATTTCTCTTCAGTACAAGCCTTAGAACTCACTCCAGAGCCCTCTACATAGGGATACTTTAATTTTAACCCTGGACATAAAACAATTGTATCATTCGAATCTTGCCGCCATTGTTAGTATAGAGTAATTGGTAGGGAATTCAAATTTTTAACTGTGGTAAATAGGTAGCTCTAACATAAAACTAGATAGTATAATACGTATCACTACATTTAAGAATCTATTAGATAGTGTAGTATTGATGTTTAATTAATTAGATTTATTAATCTTATTAATTTTCATCGTTAATCAATAGTATTCAATGGGATACCATGCCCCAGACTAGAGCAGCAAAGCAATGGGCATAAAGTAGGAGTGCGGTGACTCGGGGGGAGAGAACTGGAGCAGGGAGATTCTCCAACACACCATAGCCTAAAAAAAGTGTGTGATTTGTGAAATATCTGTGGACCTTTCTGGGGACACGATCTAGCCAAGGAGGATGTCTTTGTGTGTGCTAGGTGCAGAGTGTGTCAAGAAATTAGGCGCCAACTCCGATGGTTGTCTATGAGAGTTTGAAGAGTCGGGTAGATGCCCTCGAAAGGTATTAAAGTGGGAGACCCATCAATCTCTCAGCTACCAAACTCATCGCCAGAGCTCACTCTTGTGCATCAGGCAACACACTGACAATCACCAAGCCAGAATGCGCTGTTCCACAGGAGCTAGTTATTGTTGGTGACTATTGTCAGGGAGATGAGAAAAATATCGTGTCAAAAAGAAAGGTGGAATAGGACCAGAGTATGTCTGCCAGGGACAAAACTTGATGACATTGTAGAGCAGATATCTTTTAAGGGCACAAAGGGTAATATTGTTGTAAACAATGACACTAATGACATTAAGAACAAGAGATCTGCAGATTTACTTGACAAAGGTCAATGTTAAAAAAAAAAAAGTTGTGAGTTAGGATTAAATTTGAACGTGTCTGCAATTCAGCCCAGATACAATAGGAGGGAACATGAGATCTTGTCAATCAATTCAGCTCTGGAGAGATTGTGCAATGCTCGTGGGGTAGAATTTTTCTCAGCATGGGCTGTGCTTGTTAACAGGAGACTGCTTCTACAGGGATGGGATAAACTTGGAAACTTAAAGGAGTGCAAGAATGTTTGCTGATTCTACTGAGGCAGTGTTAGGTGGGTTGGAAAACTGCTAGCTTGGGGGGAGGATTCACAGACTCCGAGATTAACAGTAGCAGCTTGCACTGCTTCTATTAGAATGAGCAGCAACCTGGATGGCAGAGTGCTGGGGGTCACAGAGACTGGTGGGAGCCATCACAAAACAAATACAGTAAATACATGGGCTGTGTTAGGGTAACTAAGAATAAGAACAGTAATAAGAATAAGCATATATACTTGCATGTACACCAATGCTAGTAGTATAACAAATAAATTTGATGAATTTGAAGTCCTGATCAAGACATCAAATGTGGATTTGTTGAAATATCAGACCACATGGTGTCACACAGATATAGGCAGTGAGAAATTAGAATTTGGGGCATACAATGTGTACAGAAAGGATAGGAAGGGAGAAGGGATTGCTGTTAGTAAAGAAACTAAATTTAAGGAAATGCATCCAGTTGACATAGATGAACAGTGCAATGTTGATTCAGATTGGTGTGACATAAGCATTGGGAAATCCAAATAAGAGTAGGAGTATGTTATAAGCCTAATGACTCTAATGAGTACGATGAACAATTGTACAGAGAAATAGAGTGGGCTAGTAAATCAGAATTTCTTATAATGAGGGAATTTAACTTCCCGGATATTGACTGGAACTTGTGGATTGGTCACTCGCACACTAGCAAGACTTTTGGGGATTTATTGGATGACTGTTTTCTGCAGCAGCATTCTCGAGAGGCAACCAGAGAGAGTAACACTCTTGATCTGGTTATCAGCAGTGATTATTCATGCATTAAGAATTTGCGGATAAAGGAACCACTAGGTTGCAATGATCACAGTGTAAAGAGATAATTACCATCAGGGGTAAAGGGAACAGTTTTTGCTTTCATAAAGGTGAGTACAGTGGTCTCAGACAATTTTTAAATTCTATACAGTGGAACCAACTGATGTTACCAACAGCAAATTCTAAATGGGAAGCATTCAAGGAAGTAATTTTGGAAACTACTAGGCTTTTTGTTCCAACTAAGAAATACTGCTCTAGGTTTAGGCCCAAATGGATGTCAGATGAACTAATGAGACTCATGGCAGAGAAGAAAAATGCATGGGATGCATATAAATTATCAGGCAACACAGAAGACTATGGTACATAAGCTATTCTGTAATCAACTCACAAAGGAGGTTAGGCAAGTAAAGGCAGATTATGAGAAATCTTTGAAAAGGGATGCTAAGAAAAACAACAAGGACTTCTTAATCTTAATTTACATAAACTCTAGAAGGAAGGGGATGAATCGGATTAGTAAAATTGATAACAATGGTTTGACTGTTGATGATCCTGCTCAGATAGTTGACAAAATGAATGAGTATTTTGCATCTACATTCACACGAGGAGTCAAGGGAGGAAAATTCCAGAAGTTTATCAAACTGTAATGATTACTTAAGGATTTTGTAATAACTGAGAGCAAAGTGGAGGAGAAATTGTTGAAGTTAAACATAAGAAATTCACCTGGGGTGGATTGGATCTATCCAGCTATATTAAAGGAGGTGGCAAAGGAAGTAAGCAAACCCTTAGCCATAATTATGAGAGCATCCTTGGAATCATGGGAAGTCCCCACTGACTGGAGTTGTACAAATGTATCCTCAGTTCACAAAGGGGAATAAAAGGGTGACACGAGTAATTACAGACCTAGTTTAACTTCTGTTCCGGGATAAATAACGGAGTCAGTGGTTAAAGAAGCATTGCAGGATCACCTAGACAAGACAGTGGTAATAATTCAGACACAGCATGGGTTTGTTAAAGGAAAGTTTTGTCTGACAAATTTGATTGGATATTATGGCGTAGTCACAAAGTAACTGGATGCAACAAATAATTTTGATATCATATACTTCAATTTCAGGAAAGCTTTTGATACTATTGCACTTAAAAGACTGCTGTACAAATTGAAACAGTATGGTATTACGGGTAAGTTGCTACAATAGATAAAAGGGTGATTGAGTGGGAGAAGGCAGAGAGCAGTAATCAATGGATGCTGCTCTTCGTGGACTAATGTTATTAGTGGAGTTCCCCAGGATTCGGTGTTGTGTCCAACATTGTTTTGTATATTCAACAATGATATTGATGAAGGTATATTAGGCTTAATGTCCAAGTATGCAGATGATAGAAAGATTGGCAGGGCTGTTAATGACAGTAATGGCAGTGTGCTACTGCAACAGGATCTAAAAAAAGCTGGGCAGATGAGCTGAGAGTGGCAACTGAAGTTTTAACACTGACAAATGCAAAGTACTGCATATGGGTAGAAGTAACTCCAGAGAAACATACCAACTGTGTGGTACTACACTTAGGGTGGTAGAAAATGAAAAAGACCTGGGAGTAATTGTACAGTCAGATATGGAGTTTTCTGAAGTTTTAGCCAGTCCAGACAGGTAGTGGTGTAGAGGTTTTGAGGTACAAGGGCAACTGAGGCCAAAATGTGCCTGTTCAAATTTGGAATGGTACCAGAGTTTGCCTTATTTGATATTAGATACATTCATAAAGTCTAATTTGTTTGACATAGGCAAAAATCTCATCCAGATTGGCATTGTTTCCCAATAGGTGGGTTAGTGATAAAGGTTCTTGCATTTGAGTCAGAGAGAGGAAGATAGTATTTCTATATGGGAATAATACGAACAGTTTAAGAGAATATGTCGAACTGTAAGTTGTGATGAACAATGCATGCATATAGGAAGGTCATCGCCCATGAGCAAGAACAAGTGGGTCAGGTGTGTGTGCTCTATGTGCAATCTTGCCAGTATTACTTCTTCATGGCTGTTTTTCCTCAAGCTGGAGCTCCATATTTGTGGTTAATGTTTAATTTCAAATAATTTATTGTTCGCATGTGTCTTTCAAATATTTAACCATTGGTCCCTACAGATACATCAGATATGTTTTAGGAAATCTATATAAGGTTTTTTTTTTTTTTTTTGGTAGTTGTTGGCGCATCGGCTTCTGTGGCCATAATGCACCTCCCAAGGTTTTTGCAGTACTTTGATCCAAGCCCGAGGCGGGATTCGAACCTGCGACCTTTGAGTTACCAGGCAGGCACTTTACCCACCCGGCTAGCCCAGTTGGCCTACATAAGGTACTTTCTATATAAGGTGCTGCTCTTTGGGTGCTTGGCGGCCTGGTCTGCTGTTTCGTCACCTGTGATGCCAGCATGCCCTGGAATCCAACAGAAACTTATACTACGATTCAGATTCCTCAAAAGATTTAGATGAGACCAGATTTCTTTTACTATGGGATGTGGGATTGAGAAATTGTTACTTATTACAGAAAGCACACTCATGGAGTCTGTATATATTAAACTATTAGTGTTGAGACAGATATTGACGTTGTCTATAGCTAGATGGATTGCATAAAGTTCTGCAGTATAACTACTACATTCAGCCAGGAGAGATACAGATACTGTAAATGAGGGAAAGACTGCTGCAGCACCTATGGCAGCATCTGATTTTGAGCCATCAGTATATATTAAGCAGCTCTGCACATTGTTAGCAACATGTCCTTCGTGCAGTTACTTGATGTAACAGTTTTCCACAGAGTTTTTCCCCCATTGTTGGAAATAAGTGTCACAGTAAGGTGGGTTTGAGGACAAAGGCAGATCAGGTATTTTTGTTTCTTTCAGCGTGTTTTCAAAATGAACATTCCAGCAATGCATCAACTCTTGTGTAGTCTATTTTCAGTGGATTTATTGTTATAGAATGTTATCCTTTCAGGATTGAAAAATAGTGGTTGATTCAGATGATCTGGAAGACTTAAGCCTGGCTGCATAGGTGAAAAGTAACATTTTCCTTCTGAGGTGGAGTGGTGGTTCATTTGGACTTTGGACCGGGGATGTTCAAAAAACCCCAAGAGCAGTGTGAAGAGCACTGTAGTGGTATGGTATTCAGTCTTATAAGTACAGTTTTCCTAGCTGAGTCAGACTATTGAACCATAATCTAGACGTGACCTGATGAGCGAACTATACATATGCAGGAGAGTATATCTGCACCCCATGCCATGGCAGAGATAGCTCTAAGTATACTGAGGTTTTTCAAGCAGAGAGTTCTGAGATGAGTTATGTGCAATGCAAAATTGAGTTTAGTATCTAATATTAAACCTAAAAAGCAGATACTGCTAGCAAGCAGGATTGGTTGGTTTTTTAATTTAAGTTCAGGCTCTGGATGTAATCTGCAATTTTTACAGAAATGAATTGTAATTGTCTTTTGCTTTGATAGGCGATAATCATTTTGTACAGTCAATGTCTCTAACTTATTTATGGAAAGTTGTAACTGTCTCTCTATGCTGTTAATGGTTGGTGAATGGCATGATATAGCAAGATCGTCGGCATACATATATATTTCTACAGTTTTGGGAATATTCTGCATCATGGTGTTTAGCCTAATTGCAAAGAGGGTAGGACTAAGTATGGACCCTTGGGGCACCTCTTCTTCTTGAATAAAATATTGTGAAAGTACATTCTGGTGAAGAACTTGAAAGTTTCTGCATGAATTGAGGTGCATGTCCTCTCAACCCTAGAGCATACAGCTCTTGAAGAATGTCATACCTCCATGCAGTATCGAAAGCCTTTTCAATATCTAGACTCACCATTACTAGATGTTCATTTTTAGCATATGTGTTGCAAACGTTAGTTTTGGCTCTTAACATAAGGTCCAAGCAGGATCTGTTTTGTTGGAAACCATATTGGTTGATATTTAGCAGCATTTTACTTTCTAGGATCCATTTTAATCTCCTGTGTATCATTTTTTTCTAGTGTTTTACTTAAACAGCTGGTTAGGGAAATTGGTCAGTAGTTTTGTGGAAGTGATTGATCCTTTCCTGATTTTGGAAAGGCAAGAATTACAGAATGATGCTATGAGGAAGGATAAACACATTCAAGAAATATCTGGTTGTAGAAAACTAGTAATAAGCTTAAAGCTGTATTATTTGATGTAAGCATTATATAGTAGATTCCGTCCGCACTGTTACAGGCCTCATTCCCCCAGTGTTTTCCATGTCTTTTTTGGTTTTCAGAGGATTGAGGAATTGCCTCAGAAGCTGCTGCCAAAATTTGTGTGGTAATGTGCTCGGTGACTTCATCTATTGGTTGAAATTTAATAAATTGATCATCAAAATAAACACAGACTGAATATTTTGTCCAATTAGCTTTTGTGAATTTCCATTTTACTCTGTAATCTGGACAGTGGGATTGTTTTGTTTGTATTTTACATATAATTGGAAAATGATCGCTGTTGTGTGGATCATATAAGGTTGACCACTCCATACTGGGGAACAGTATGGGAGAACAGATTGACAGATCAATTGCTGAAGTGGATCCTGTGAGTAGATGGACATAAGTGTGATGGCCAGTATTTAGTAAGGTTAACTGCTGTTAATTCAGTAATTCTCAATCAAATGTCCTCTTTTATCCGTGCATGATGATCCCCACAATGGGTGATGCCCATTGAAATCTCTAAAAAGACAGAAAGGTGCTAGCAATCGTGCTATAAGATCTTCTAGTTCTTTTAGCATGAAAAGTCTATTTGGTGGGAGGTATATTGAAACAAGAGTTAGGGTTATTCCAAGCACAATACGCACAGCAACAGCTTCTAAGTCAGTCTGTAGAGAGATATGTCGAGCTGGGATTTTAGAGTTAACTAGTATTGCTACTCCTCCATGTGCAGATTTTGCAGTATTCCTGTCTTTTTTGTACATTGTGAAGTTTCTAATTGAGAGAGTTACCTGCGGTGTTAAGTTAGTTTCTTACAGACAAACACTCACTGGATTGTACTTATTGATCAGGTCATATATATCATCAGTATTGGCTTGTATGCCTCTGCAGTTCCATTGAAGTACGTGCTGCATTACTTGGTTTTAGGAGTTGTGTTTTGATCTGTCTTTTTTTGGAGCAGTTTGTTTGTAACAATCTGTTTTATTTCTGTCTTTTTTGGGGAAAACCGGTCACTCTGTATCCATGTGTTCTTTTGCATGAAGTTCTAATATAGTTTCTTCTGGGTTAGTTTTGTTGTCAACATCCATATGTGTAGGGAATTGTTTCGTGGTCTGAGCATGATCTGTTGGTATTGTTTTGTCTGCTTTTTTCGTTGTTTCAGGCATGTTGGGCGGAACTGAAATTGAAGTATTAATTCCTTGTTTCAGTTGCTTGTGTATGGCAGGTTGTGGCTTAGCATTAAGCACAGACCTGGCTCAATCTGCAAAAGAAATGTTCGGAGGAACTGTAATGTCAGTTTAGGTAGCAATAGAATGACTGTGTTGGGTTGCTTGTGCATACGTGCGTTTCGGCATAAACTGTATAATATGCTTTTTGGCTTCGTGATACGTTACTTTGTTTTCTGTTTTGTATTTCTTTCCCCACTTTCCACATTTCACAATTTTTTGAATATGCCGGATGGTTACCTTTGCAATTGGTTCTGGTGAAGGAAGTTACAGTACAATCAGCTTGAGTGTGTTCTGTTGGTTGGTTGGTTGGTTGGGTTTTATTGCCGCATTAGCAACTAAGGCTATATGTGTTCTGTTGAACTACAGTTTGGGCAAATCATAGTGCCATGACATGCTACCTGGGAGTGTCCATATTTCTGGCACTTATAACACCTAATGGAATTCGGTATATATGGACATATACGACAATTCAGATACCCTGCTTTAACCATTGTTGGTAAGTTTGGGGTACTAAAGGTCAGTATTATGTTCCATGTTGGCTTTAATTCTCCATCTTGCTGGATTAATTTTCTTTTTGCGTGTATCTTTGATCTGTCAATTCTTACACAATTTCATCTCTGAGATATTAATGAGGTCCCACTCTGCTATAACTCATTTGGATGTATTCAGAGTGGCATGGGGCATTATTTTCATGGGAATTCCAGTAAATGTAGTCAGTTTCAATAATATTTCTGAGTGTTTTGGCTTCATTGTTTCTACCAGCAGATCTCCAGACTGTAATTGCTTTATCACCTTCGGTGATCCTGCAGCATTCTCCAAGTATTTCTGGATTAGAAATGGGGATAATCTGCTCACAGGAAAATCTGATACAGAACGAATAAGGAGAAAGGCTGGGTGATCTTGTTGACATAGATCTGTTCTTGTCTTTTATTTTGATAGGAGTCATGATCAGGTTGGTCTTTATCTCAACTGATCAAGTGGAGGAAAGGTTTTTGTCCATTTTGTACTCCTTTTGGTCCTGAGGGTTGGTTTCCACACTCAGGTTATCAGCCCAGCCATGAGGAGGCAGGAGTAATGCCACGAGTGGCCAAGTGATTGTTAGGTTAGTAACTCTAATAAAAATAAAAGGAAAGGTGTCTTTTCTTTCCTGACTTCACTTACAACTTGTAAGCTGAAGTCTACTGTGCTTTTTAAAGAACTTAAGAGAAACTAACAGGAAACTTAGAAGAGTGATTCCTTTAAAGGAAAACGCTTTAAATCACTTTACAGAGCTCAGAAAATCGCTTGGCCATGGAAATGCTCGGCACTCGGAGCCTGTTCAGACAGGCTACCAGAGCAGGTCATGAGGTATTGTCAATGATATACAGGAATTTGGCTAGTAGGAAAAAGGAGGTGATTATCACTTTGTATAAGGATGATCAGGCCACAGGTTGAGTACTGTGTACAGGTCTGATGGTCTCATTTTAGGAAGGATGTAGAGTTGCTTGAGCGAGTACAGAGAACGGCAACAAGATTGGTGATGGGGAAAGAAGGAGTCCTCTTACCAAAAAAGGTTTAAATTCTGTAAATTACAGCATCTGGAGATTAGGCACCTGTGAGGCAATCTGATTGAGGTGTATAAGGCATTGAATGGGTTGAGCAAGCTCAATACTGATGGGATACTTCCTCTTGCTCAGATTATGAACCTCAGGGGGCATAAATTAAAATTGAGGAAAGACAAAGATAGTTGTAGAATAGATATGTGCAAATTTGCCTTCAGCCAGCAGGTAGCTGATTGCCAGAACAAATTTCCATCTGTTGTTGGGGAAGTTGATAGCTTAAATAAATTCAAGGAGGAACTGAACAAAAACTTTTAAAGGAAATGGATGTGTGAAATGTTTTTTTTTTTTTGACTGATGCTCCATAAACTTGCTTTCTTACATCACATGCCAGGCTGCTCTACTACTACTCCTACAGTCATTTGGCTAAAGCAGACTCCTACTCTCACTAAACTGATTCAACATTCAATTCACTGGCCACCATCAACTGGGTGTACTGCTTTATATTCTATGTACTTCTTAACAAAGAGAATAACCCTCCCCACTACTCTTCTCATCTGTCCTTCCTCTACATATTATACTCACCACATTCAATTTCAATATCCCTATGTCTGAGTAGTACCATGTTTCCGATATCCCAACAATTTCCGAATTTGGTGACCTAACCATTATTTCAAATTCATCAAATTTGATGTACTGGTTAAATTTGCTTACTATAATCCTCTGTACAAGCAAGAACACTGAGTGGACATAAATCAAGGGATACCTACCTTGTAACAGGCAGGCCCCACCTTTTGCCCGGTTAAGGGCAGTCACACGGAAAGGCATTGAGTTCACTAGTTCACAAAAGCATTCCACAGGTATTTCCATCCTTGCTTGCTGCACTGCTATCCATAATTTTCGTTGCATTCCTGGGTGGATGATCCAAAGCTCGAACAGACCTTTCCACAGCATCCCAAACATGCTCCACAGGGTTTGGGTCCGATGAACAGGGAGGCCATTCCATGGTGGTAAAATCTGCAGAATGCTCTTCAAACCATGTTCTAGTCACTACGCCTCTGTGGGAAGGGGCACTGTCCTGCTGGAAGAGTCTACCTCCCTCGTTGAAGTCGGAGGTGATTTGTGCCACTGTCGCTCTTCAGTTGGCTGAAACAATGCGAGACAGACGTCACAACAACCATGTTCATCCACCACCTTTCTCCACCCACAGTGCATCCACAAAGAGATATTATTCTGGAAATGACATATTCCCGATACACTCTTGATACTGTCGAACAGGAATAGTGCAATTTCTGTACCGCCTCTGCAATAGAGTGACCCATGTGTCGGGCACCCACTATCATCCTTCTTTCAAAGTGGGTTAACTCATGACGTTTATCCATACTGACTTCAAATTACCATCTACGTGAATGCAGTGCATCTATATACCTGCCAAGCAGTGGGTGACAGAGGGGTGACAGTGTCGCGTTGCCCAAGAACTAGGTATTCCATGAATTCTGTCCTCTCAGTGTACATGTGTATGCGTTTTTAATTTTAGTAACCCTAACATGGTTCATGTATTTATTTGTTCCATGACGACCCCCAGCAGCCCATGTAACTTTGACATCTTGCTTTCCAGGCTGCTGTACTTCAGTTCCATAAATGTTGCTATACGTAGATGTTATTTTAGTTTTTAGGAGCATTAGCAGCTAAGGCCATACTGCTCCAGGAATATGCGGTGGTCATTCCCTGACCTTTTCGCATCCTCTGTATTTGGTGGCGACTGGCTTGAACCCGGTCTAATTAAGAAGCGTGTACTACGCACTGCTGCTCCTTCCCACCTGGCTATGGAGGCGCCTTCTATACTCGAAAGCAGGTGCCTGCAAGGAGACCTAATATAAAGCTTTATATGGTATGGACTAAGTAAACTAAATATTGATGGCTTCATTAATTTTTCTCAGCCACTTAGTGGTATACGTAAGTGTTGTTTGTTGTTTGTTTGTTAGGAGCATTAGCAACTAAGGCCATATTGCTCCGGGATATGCGGTGGTCAATCCTTGACCTTTCCGCATCCTCCGTATTTGATGGTGACGGGCTCGAACCCCGGTCTAATCAAGAAGCATGTGCTACGCACTGCTGCTCCTTCCCACCTGGCTACGGAGGCGCCATATACGTAAGTGAATAAACTTAAAGGATAGATACATGAAAATTTGCTTTTAGTCAGAGAGTAATGGATTTTTGGAACTAACTAACAACCATCTGGTCATGTGGAAGTGGATAGTTTAAATAAATTTAAGGAAGAATTAGACAAACTATAAGAGAATGGGCAGATAATGTGATTTTTTTTTTTTTTTTGTTGGTGCTGCATTAGCTTGCTTTCTTGCAACATTTTCCACTACTAATACTAAATAGCACAAATTAGCAATAAAAAATAAATAATGTTTAAAAAAATTAAATAGTGTAATTATATAATAATTTCTAAAAGCAATATAGTGTTATTCTTCCTTGTTCACTAATTTTTCTGTTTAGTGACCATGGCATAAAAAGCAGAACTAGTAACTGGCCAATTCTTTTTAATTAAATTATTGCAAGCACCAATAAAAGCTGTTTTCACACAGTTAAAAAAGAAAAATTATTTTTTTCATGAAGTGCTGGATGCTCTGTTCTAACTTCTAACCAAAACTGAAAAGCACCCACTAAATATTCAAAAAAGTGCTTGTTTCCATGTGTTCACAAACAATACTTGTGAAGTTTCTAATATTTAAATCTGCAGGCTAATGAAATCTGAAAATAAGAAAAGTAAATTATTTTCTTGTTTGCTTCCAACAAATCTTTAGCTTTAAAAACATCTACTTCATTATACAAATTGGAAAATGGTCACATTTAAATGGAGACTGAAATTTAGCACTAGAAATGGCAAATGATACTTTTTTTTTTTTTGGCCATTTTGGCAAATGGCCAAAAAAAAAAAGTGCAACACCTCCCATTTCACCTATTTATTCCCTCCAATAGTCTGAATTTCTTCTTTGAATTTATTTTATTTGTTGCAACCACCAGCTGGCTAAAGGCAACCTTCCACACATCTATTCTGCAACCATCCTTCAATTTGAATTTGTGCCCCCTTGTGCGTGTGGAGGGGGGGGGAGGTCTGAGCAAGACAAGGATGTGTGGTCTGAGCAAGAGGAAGAGGAAGACCAGTACCTTATACAATAGGATAATCACCTCCTTATCCCTGTTAATAAGATTCCTGTATCACTGACAAAATCCCATGGGCTGTTCTGGCACCCTGTCTACAATGCTCAGAGAACTTCATATTTAACTGCACAACTGCCCAACTCTTTCATTTTCCACTACCCCAAGTGCAGTACCATACAGTTGGTATGTTATTCTGGGGTTACTGCTATCCACAGGCAGTATGTTGCATTTGTCGATGATAAGCTTCAATTGCCATTTCTCAGCCCATCTGCCTAACTTTTCTAGATCCTGTTGCAGTAGCTTATTATCATTAACCACCCTGCCAACCTTCATATCTGCAAATTTGGACGTTACTGATATGCCTTCATCAGTATCATTGATAAATATATAAAGCAACAGTGAACACTAGGAGATTCCAGTAATAACATTATTTCATGAAGAGCAGTGACCATTGATGACCACTCTGTCTTCTCCCACTCAAACATCTGTTTATCTATAGCAGGAGTGGCTAACTTAATTTGTGATGCGATCTACTTTTTTTCCTTCAAAATATGCCACGATCTACCATCTCAAAAATTTCATTGCACAAGGTGCACAAATCGAGGGAGGGCTGTATATTTAAAATTCATTGTGATCGACCGAAATTAAATCCGCGATCGACTCGTTGGCCACCCCTGATCTATAGCATTACTTTATCCTCTGCATTACTTCAAACAGATAATCTTTTGCTACTCTCCCTCTCTCTCAAAATTTGATTGTGAACTTTACTTCTTCCTTTTTGTAACTTGCTACTCTCCCTCTCTATCTCAAAATTTTCTCTACTCTATTTCTTGACAATTTAGAATATCTTTTCTGATTTCTGATCTTATTGTATCATGATACTATTCTTAATTGACTATAAATTAAATTAACAACTGTCACATTTGTTAATTTATTTAAGTGGTTAAAACTTTCCATGAGTATTTACATAGATCTATCTATAGATTGACATGTTTTCTAGGTCATTTCAATGTCTGTTTACATGTAAATTGTCTTGAAATTTGTCCAATATGCCGTCATCCATTATCTTTTTTCAACTAATAGTTAAACGTTTTAATAGATGGCGGCATGAAAATAGTTCTGTAAATCTGCACATGTTGCACTACATCAGCCACTGTTATTTGGCTTTGGCTTACAAAAGCTGATGAAAAAACTATCTGGAATTCAAATTCAGAGGTTGACGAAATTGAATTAAGTGATACATGAAACATGAATAGATGTACAATATAATTACTGCACCAAAAAAGTAATCATGAGTTTATTTTTTAACCACTTTTTACAACTTTTAATTTTTTTTTTTTAAATTTGGGTCTCATTTTTATTTCACCACTAGTGGTAATACTTCTGGGGCACTTTCTGTTTAAAAACTGCACAGTGTACTGTTACATGAGAAATCTCAGATTTGGAGCAACCAGTGAAAGTGCACAGAAAATTTGTGACCCACAGTCAATCCATTTGTTTCCAAAAATATAGCTGTTACTTATCTGTTTTTAATGTTAATCATTTGTACTGGATATGCACTGCTTAACTCTGTTTTGCATGCCCATTATAACTCAGTGGACAGTAGGAGGCCTAAGTGGATGTCAGATGAAGTAATGAGACTTGTGAAAGAGAAGAAAAATGCATGGGGTGCATCTAAATTATCAGGCAACACAGAAGCATATGGTATATACAAACTAACCTCCTTTGTAACTTGATTACTGGCTAGTTCCTATATGGTATATAGAAACTAGACAGTAGTCAAGTAACAAAGGAGGTTAGGCAAGCGAAAGTAGATTATGAGAAATCTTTGCAAAGGATACAAAGAAAAACAGCAAAGACTTCTTTGCTTATATAAACACTAGAAGGAAGGGGATAAATCAAATTGGTCCACTTCATATCAATGGTTCAAATGTTGATGATCCTGCTCAGGTTGCTGACAAAATGAATGAGTATTTTTCATCTACATTCACACATAAGGAATTCTTTAGGGAAGTGGATTTTGTAATAACTGAAATGAAAGTGGAACAGAAAGGCACCTGGGGTGAATGGGTTTTATCCAATTATATTATGGGGGCAGCAAGAAAGTAAGCAAACTCCACAATTATGAGAGCATCACTAGATTAAGGGGAGTCCATACAGACTGGAGACGAGAAATATACTTCCAATTCACAAAGGGGGGATCAAAGAGTGACAAGTAATTATGGACCTGTTAGTTTAACTTCTGTTCCGGAGAAAGTAATGGAGTCATTGGTTAAAGAAGTAATACAAGATTATCCATATAATGCTGCAATTATATTTCAAACACAGCATGGGTTTGTTAAGGGGAAATCATGTTTGACCAATTTGATTGAATAGTACAATGTGGTCACAAAGGAACCAGATGCAAAAAATAATTTTGATACTATATACTTGGATTTCAGGAAAGCTTTTGATGCTGTTGCATATAAAAGACTGATGTACAAATTGGAACAGCGGGGTTATTAAAGGCAAGTTGCTGCTATGAATAAAGGGATGGATGAGTGGGAAAAGACAGAGTGGTAATCAATGGACACTGCTCTTCATGGAGTAATGTTATTAGTTGAGTCTCCAAGAGTTCGTTGTTGGGCCTATTACTGTTTTCTATATTTATCATGATACTGAAGGCATATCAGGCTTAATGTCCAAGTTTGCAGATGATACAAAGGTTGGCAGTGTGGTTAATGACAGTAAGCTACTGAAACAGGATCTAGAAATGTTAGGCAGATGGGCAGAGAGATGGCATTTCAAGCTTAACATTGTCAAATGCATAAGTACTGCATGTAGGTAGCAGTAACTCCAGAGTACTGTACCAACTGTGTGGTACTACACTCAGGGTAGTGGAAAATGAAAAAGATCTGGGGGTAATTATACAGTCAGATATGAACTTCTCTGAACAGTATAGATAGGCTGCCAGAACAGCTCATGGGGTTTTGTTAACAATATACAGGAATTGATTTTGCTAGCAGGGATAAGGAGGTGATTATCCCATTGTATAAGGGAATGGGATGGCCACATCTTGAGTACTGCAGACAGGTCTGGAGGCCTCATTTTAAGAAGGATGTAGAGATACTGGAACAAAGGGGGTGTTGTTACCAAGAAAGACTTCGGTTCTGCAAATTGCAGCATCTGTGATGTGGTCTGACTGAGGTATTTAAGGCATTTGAATGGATTGAACAAGCTCAGTGCTGATCGGATTCTTCCTCTTTCTCAGACTACACCCACAGACACGAGGGAGCACAAATTCAAATTGAGGAAAGACAGTTATAGAATAGATGTGCAGAAGTTTACCTTTAGCCAACGGTTTTTTGATTGTGGGAACAAACTTCCATCTACAGGAACTCCCCGACTTACGTAATACTTGACTTACGGAAATTCTACTTTACATAAGTTTTTGCCGGCCGGTGTAAACCTAAAAAAATTGTGGAAACGTATTTTGCATCCTGCAGGAATAAATGGAGGTATTATGAAAATATCGTAATGTGAACCCAATAACAGGTTTTTTTTTGTAATTCGTTCAAGTCCTTGGAAGTTGAAAATTTAGCTATATTACTAAGCTATTTATCTCTCTAAAAGGTCATATTTATAATGGAAATTGCACTACCCTTTCATCATTATCATATGTTCCCATTATAAGAATTAATTTTGAATGCCTTTGTGATATTTTTCTAAAGCACATTTCTGGAGGTCATGACCACAAAACAATTTGCACTTTCCAGTTTATTGGGCTTTTCTGTTAGTGCATCTAATTATAAATGGGTAGTAAACTCAATCTTATTGCATTTGCGATAATACCGATAACTGCAACTGTAGGGGTTTTTACACTATTATGGTGAAATGTGTTCCTGTAAATAGGAATGAACGTATTGTAATATGTTCATTCCTATTTACATATAACAATGTTGGAAGGAAAGTGACCAATGAAAAGTTCAAGTGGTGGTAGTGCCAGAAAACAAAACAAAACTGATTTAGAAATGAAGATTAAAATGATTAAGTACGAAGCAGGACAAAGTTTGTCATCTAGTGCAAGGGAATTAGGTCTTGCTGCTTCAACAGTGAATACTATTTTAAAGGACAGTGCGCGCATAAAAGAACATGTCAAAGGATCAACGCACTTAAGATCAACAGTGATCACAAAACAGTGTTCAGGTGGTATATCAAAGATGGAACAGCTGTTAATAATGATGGAAAATCAGATTCAGAAGTGAGTGCCCCTGAGTCTCAGGCGCCTCCGTAGACAGGTGGGAAGGAGCAGCAGTGCATAGCACACGCTTCTTGATTAGACCGGGGTTCGAGCCCGTCACCACCAAATACGAAGGATGCGGAAAGGCCAGGGAATGACCACCGCATATCCCGGAGCAATATGGCCTTATTTGCTAATGCTCCTAAAATAACAAAAATAAAAAATAGCCCCCGAGTCTAATGACCATTCAAGCAAAAGCAACAAGAATTTATAAAGATATTAAGGATAAGTACAACGAACACCAACCCAAGTTCGTGGCAAGCAACGGGTGATTTAATAGGTTCAAGCATCACACTGGTTTCCACAACATTAAAATATACGGTGAAGTCGCCAGTGCCAATTCTGCAGCTGCAGAGACATTTTGTGATGTGTTGGAAAAAAGTATTGATGAAGGTGGCTATTCAATGCAGCAAATTTTTAATGTTAACGAGACTGCTCTGTATTGGAACAAAAATGCCGGATCAAACATACTTTGTCAAAGAGGAAAATATAATGCCAGGTTTCGAGGTGTCAAAAGATAAGGCCACGCTCTTGCTTGAGGCTAATGCAGCAGGAGATTACAGGTTAAAATCACTGCTTGTGTACCATTCTGGAAATCCTCATGCATTTAAGGGCATCAATAAAGCCACTCTACTGGTGTATTTCCAATCGAACCAGAGAGCACGGATAACAATATCTCGCTTTGAGGATTGGTTTAAATGTTGCTTCATTCCCGAGGTTGAAAAATATTGCAAAGACAACAACGTTCCTTTCAAAATTTTGCTTCTATCAGTTAATGCTCTTGGACATCCTACGCATTTAGATGATTTCAATTCAAGAGTCATATTTCTACTGCCAAACATGACTTCACTCATCCAACCTATGGATCAGGGTGTTATTTTGAATTTAAGAGCATAATATTTATGCACAACATTTGTTCAGGCACTGTCTGCAGTAGACGATGAGAAAAATTTTACATTAAGAGACTTTTGGAAATCTTACAATATTTACCTACCACACCATCTTAAACCACAATATTACCACACCATCATTAATAAGGCCTAGGCAGAAACTGCTAAAAGTTGTTTACATGGGGCATGGAAGAAAATATACACACGGCACGTAAAAAGCTTCAAAGGATTTGAAAAAGATGAATCGTATGAAGAGGTTACAGATAAGATTGTAAAGGTTGCAGAGCTACTTCAGTTGGAGGTTGACGCCAAAGACGTAAAGGAGTTAATAGAGGAAGAAAAGAAGGAATTATCTAACGAATAACTTACTGACTTGCAGGCAGCAATAGTGAAAGAAGAAAATGCTGACGAAGCTCAAGATGAACCAAATGAGGAGCCCAGAGGCGTTTCATCACCAGAGAGATGGCGATGGCATTTTGTGAAATTGCATCAGCAATGGCGAGGTTTGAGAAGATGGATCCTGACAGCAAAAGATAATTAAAAGTTAACAGAGGGGTGAATGATATGCTTGCTTGCTACAAATAAATCTACAATGAAAAGAAAAATGCTACCGTCCAGTCATCCATTAATGTTCTTTCGTAAGGTTGAGCAGCCAACCCCTTCTAATTCTCCACAGCCCTCAACCTCCGCAGCGGTGTACTTATCAGCTGAAGATGTCGATTCTCGCAACGATGCTCAAGAGGCAAAACTTACTGACTGTCTATGCCTGTCTCCTCTCTTTTTTTGTAATTTTATAATTTTTAAATTTTTTTAAATTGCACGCTTTTGTAATTTTTCCTGCACATGAGATAAAAAATTGAATAAATACGATAAATAATTCTATTTACACGTTTGTCGAACATTTCTTTTTTGATTCAATCAATTCAGCGAGCACAGTTGCGAGTGCTGCACGAGCATGGGGGAAATTGACTTACGTAGCATTCCGCGGAACACAACCCTTACGTAAGTTGAGGAGTTTCTGTATTGTTATGGACGTTGACAGTCACAGCAGGCCCATCCATTAGGCAAACCTGGGTGGTTGCCTAAGGCTCAAGGGTCTTAGGGGTGCATTCCAAGAAAATGTAATTTTGTTTTAGTGGTTAAAAAAAATTATTATTTAGATTAAATAAGGTAATTATTTCTAAATAAAGAAATAACATTATCTAAATATTTCATAAAATATTAAGAATACATTTTTAAAAAAAAGATTGATTTACAACATGCTCTTTATGGTTTTATGACATTTGGGTCACTTTGTCGGTGCATCACTTTGATATTTAATTAAAATTTTTGAAAATATTAATAGAAAAGGTAAGGTGGAAAGGATAATATTTTAAAGGAAGGGATAATATTATAGACGAATGGATAGACATGAATGGGTGGTAATAGGTAAGCTTGTTGGAAGATGTGGGTGGTTAGATAGGCAGATGGATGGCACAGAATACAACTGGGGTGCAAATTTTAAGTCTCACCTAGGGCACATGAAACCTTTGCATAGGCTCTGTTGACAGCGTAAATAAATTCGAGAAAAACTACACAAACTATTGGAGGAAATGAATAGGTGAAACATCAGATTTTTTTTTTTTTTGCTGTGATTTATAAGCTTACTTTCTTGCATTATTTGCTACTGCTAATGTTAAGAGATGCACGTGCATTTGAGTGGTTCACACCTGCTTGACTACAAAATGGTTAATGATTGTAATGTAATCATGGTATGCCAGAGTATAAACAAGAACACTGTTATTTAAGCCAACATGGTTCAGTAGTCAAGTACAAGAGTAAACTGCATACTCGTTTCAGTGGACCTTGGTTCAAGCCCATGTGATTACTAAATATGGGTAATAATTGTATTCATTATTGAAATGATTACTATAAACACTTCTAACATGATAAATAATAAATAGAATAATAAAGGGCTCAATATAAATTTAACCCCAGGTGCTCACATCTGTTGAGTATGGGCTTGGCACACCCAGGGTCCTGAGCTGGATATCATCATTCTTCTTTTTCTTGGCGATTCCTTTCTTTTCTTTCTTTCTCTCTCTCTCTCAGTATTAAAGAATTTTTTTTTTTTTTTTTTTGGCTGGTGCAGCATAAGCCTCAGGCTTCCTTGTACCATATGGCTAATAATAATAATAATCTATTTTAACACAGACCTTTTATTACTGATAGATATCCAAATTTCCTATAGTTTACACTGATTATATTTTTGATTAGTTTATTATACACTGGTGTACAAAAGTTCAGTTAAAACCAAGTTTAATTTTTATACATTCAAATGTAATTTAATATAATGTCTTAATATGGTGTTAAAATATGACAAGTTCCAGAATATGCAAATCAGACAGACTAAAAGTGCACACTTCAAACAGCATCGCTCATTTTTAATATAATGTGCACATAATTCTCCCAGGAGACAGTACTTCAGATGTAGACTGTATGCCTACATTTATAATCAAATGAGCCACTAACTTATATCTTAAACCACTATTTTCAGTGTGACTTCTTTTCCCAAAGCTTGTCCTTACATAGTCTTCCTAGGCAGAATCTATGCCTTCATTTCTCAAGGATTGGAGATCACGCTCCTCCTCCACCAGTCTAAAAACTTTCAAAAAAAACTGTTTCTGTACAATGCATATTCTTTCTGCAAAATTGATTCTAACAATATTCACTAAGCAAAAAAAAAAAAAGGTGCTACAATATCAAATCTTCTATCCACAACTTTACATTTGTCAATGTTAAACTTCAGTTGCCACCTCTCAGCCCACCTGCTCAACGCTTCCAGATCCTGTTGCAGTAACATACTATCATTACTGTCATTAACAACTCTGCCAACCTTCGTATCGTCTGCAAAGTTAACATTAACCCTGGTATACCTTCGTTAATATCACTGATAAATACCGAAAACAACAATGGGTCCAACACAGAACCCTGGGGTACTCCACTAATAACATTAGTCCACAAATAGCAGTGTCCATTAATAACCACTCTCTGCCTTCTCCCACTCAACCAGCCTTTTATCCATTGTAGCAACTTGCCCTTAATGCATACTACTCTAGTTTGTACAGTAGTCTTCCACGTGCCACAGTATCAAAAGCTTTCCTAAGATCCAAGTATATGATATAAAAATTATTTTTTTGCATCAGTTCCTTTGCGACCACATCATAGCATCCAATCAAATTGGTCATATAAGACCCACTTAACAAACCCATCCTGTGTCTGAATTATTACTGCAGTCTTCTCTAGATGATCCTGCAGTGCTTCTTTAACCAGTGACTCCATTATTTTCTCCAGAAAAAAAGTTAAACTAACAGATCTGTAATTACTCGTATCACCCTTTGATCCCCTTTTTTGAACTGGGGATACATTTGCACATCTCCAGTCTGTGGGGACTTCCCCTGAGTCTAAGGATACTCTCATAATTATGACTAGATAACGAGGATCTAGACATTTCTTCCACTTTTTACTTCATTAATGCTTCTCTCCTTCAAAAATTTTTCCTGAACACTGGCCATGTATTAGAATTTTTCAAAATACACTCCGCAACTGAGATATAATATTCTGTGTTGACCAAAAAGTTTCCAAAATCATCCGCCATGATTCCTCAAGGCAGTATACATAGCTCATCATTTTTTTTTTGACATTAGTGTTCCCACCCTCCAGCTTAGCAGTCTGGTTATTGTCTATGCAGATAAACTGAAGGTTTCGTGCTCAGGGTTTCTTGCTCAATTACTGAATCAATGTTATTCTGTTTGAAATTTCCACATACATTTCTAATCTTGGACTGATGCACCTCATTTCCCAATTTTTATGCAGTAAAAAGGGGTTAAGGCTAAGCAATCCTTTTATTCAAAAGGATGTCTTAGTCAGTGTGAGATAATGCAAAATCAAATCCACATGCTTCCACAAAAAAGTACAGCTCAAATCAGCTGTTAACAGCTGTATTAAGCCTTTTAAATGCCTGGACTCAAAAGAAAATGCTGCCACCACTCCCCATCACATGAAAATGTCCCAAAAATACTGTATTCATTTTTTCATTACTTGAGTAGAAGATAAGGTCTCACTGATGCTATTTATTAAGCAATCCCCAAGAGGGCTGCTGATACATCAGTTGCAATAAAACAATATCATTGTACCTGTTTTTGAAACTTTGCCCATAAAATATATACAAAAAAAAAAAAAAAAAAAAAAAAAGCGTGTTACAAATGGGTTATGTCATTACGGGTTATGTTAAAAATTATAACAGCCTGTTTACATTAAAAAATATATCGATATACCTAGAATTTGTCACAAGAAATGAGACAACTGCTATAATTTGAACACTTCGCACATTATTTTGTCTCCTTTTTTCCGAAACGCCCAACCAGTCACCACCTCCTATTTTTCCGCTATTATCAGCTATACGCCATATCAAAAACGGATTATCAAACTTTCAGTATATAAACCAATTGACAGTAAGAAATTATGGAAGAATTTTGTTGATCATACTTCTTAATGGGTTTGTAACTTATCTTACAAAACTTGAGATTTCCAATAACAGATTTCCTACTACACATACCTAAGGTGCGGCTTAATTTAGCGTTCACAAATAATAATAAAAAAAATTAAAATTAAATTAAAAAAAATTACATAATAGCGTAAATTACCATATTCCATACACCAAACAATGATTTCAACAAAACTGCTGCCTTCCAATAATCTAAACCGAAAATAAAAATCCAGTGTACAGCACCGGAAGTGCACGAAGTTCTCATTTTCAAAAGAAAGTTACAAAACTGTATACATCATTATAGTCGGTGAGTTTATGGTTGCCTACTGCTGCACACGATATGAAAATAATTTAAACTTTTCACTGCTTCCTATACACAGAAGAATGATCAATTTGAAAAACAAAAACCTAAAATTAATTGAATTAGGCACCGTTATTCCATGAAGCAGCAGGTGCCTAACGTAAACATCCGGCCGGGTACAAACTTCACCACGAGTTGAGAATATGAGGCAACATACTTACAGGAAAAATTATACAAATATCTTGAGGAAAAAAATAATATATATATATATATATATATATATATATAACAGAAAAATAAAATACATGTAATACTAAAAAATTACAAATCAATCTGTGCTAAAATGATAATGTATTTTTAGCACCTCTCAATCCCCAAAGGTGCCGAATTTTAAAGAGTTGACTGTAATAAATAAAGAATAATCAAGTAAACCCTGAAAAAATATATTGCTTGATCAACATGAATTGCATAATGGGGGGGGGGGAATTGTATGGATGAATCCACATGGTTGGAGAGGGGAGACTACACTCAGATCATAATTAGAACAATTGTGCATTTCCAGTAAGTGTATCTGCCTGTGTATTCTGATGCCAATTCGTCTATTGTTGAACGAAAAACCCGAGATGGTGAGGAGGAGAATATGCGACCTGTCGCCTGGGATTGACTAACTCTACCATGCCGTGAAAACAGTCCATAAAGACCTACCTTCTCTGATTAAACAGGAAACTATCATACTGCTAGGACCGTCACGGCAGTGAGGGGGAGGGAAGAGCGGGAGCCGAAGAGTCAGGGGATCTGAACGATTGATTTGGCATGATTGTTAAACACCATGGGGATTCGTTTGCGTCCAGAATTTTCAGCTTCGTTGCTGAAATAGTACTGACTCTTAATCCATCTTTCTTCTTTTTAAATAATAGTTGGTTTTAAAGAGCACTGTCGAAACTAGAAAAGATAGGAAACACAGAAAGCATAAAAAACCAAGTCTTTGATGTTTTTCCAAGCTTGAGAAATCGTATCGTCAAAGATTTTGAAAGATTATTTAATAAACATATACTACATAGTTTAATGTGGTGTTTGTTTTGGTTTTTTTTTTATAAATAAAAAAAATATACAGGGTGTCTCAAATATACACGGCATAACTTCAGGAATGAGTTCCTTATATGTAGACAATAGAAATATTTTATATCAACATAGTTCTGGATATGCTTGGTTTCCGAGTTTTGAAGGTCTGTCTATGACATTTAACTGTTCACATCACCTTATAGTAACTGTTCAAAATGTCAACCTTCTGCCTGAATACAGGCCTCACATCGACGTCTCATGGAGTCGCGAAGACGATGCCAAATTCCTGGCATGTTTCGTATTGTCTCACAACCTGCCACAATTCGATTGCGGAGAGTTCCCACATCAGCTACCGGAGTCGAATACACCAATGACTTTAAATGGCCCCACAAGAAGAAATCTAGTGGGTATAAATCAGGTGAGTGTGGAGGCCAGGCAGTTGGTAATTGCGGGCTAGGTGGCTGAAATGTGCGGAGTGCCATCGTGCATGAAGTTTGCCTGTTGACGAATGATCAGTGGCGTGTCGTCCAAGAAATCAGGCATGTTGCTTTCCAGAAAGTTTCTGTATGCCTGCCCTGTGAGTTTGTTTGGAAATACATGGGGCCCAAATAACTTATCACCAAAAACATCCACCCAGATGTTGAGGCTGAACCGCTGTTTGGTGATGTGATGTGTTGGAAGAATTGCATGTGGGTTTTCCTCAGCCCATACATGCTGATTGTGAAAGTTTTGGATTCCGTCTCGTGTGAACTGTGCTTCATCTCTAAATATCACTAAGGAGGGAAAGCGAGGAGTTGTATCACACTGCTGCAAGAACCACTGGCAGAACATTACTCGCGCAGAGTAATCTGCTGATGACAAGGCATTTACCCGTTGCAGCAGGTAAGGCCACAGTTGGTGTTCCCGCAACACTCTCCAAATAGTCGAACGTTGAACACCCAGTTGCATTACTATTCTGCGTGGTTCCAGGAGAGACATGCACAACACCCAAAATCTTCTCCTCTATTTCAGGAATCGTAGATCTTGGTCGTCCTAGTCCTATGCCGGCAGCACGAGGTGTAAAGGTCCCATGTTCACAAAGGCGGCGATGGATACCTTCAGACGTTTTCCTGTCTGGACATCTTCGTCCTGGGAACCTCCGTGGTACAAACGACGAGCCTCCAAAACATTGCCGTCCGCCAAACCGTACATAAATTGCATATCCGCTTGCTCCTAATTTGAGTACATGGTCGGAATGGAAAACCACCAGATTCTTTCAGTACCTTGTGATGAAGGAAATCACCTGCGGGAGATAAGACATTCTGGTTAATAACCAGGGAACCAAGCATTTCCGGAACTATGTTGATATGAAATATTTTTATTGTCTACATTATTATTATTATTATTATTATTATTATTATTATTATTATTATTATTATTATTAAGCGTTAGGTACAAGGAAGCCTGAGGCTTATGCTGCACCAGCCAAAAAAAAAAAAAAAAAAAAATTTCTGAATTACACCCAGAGAAAAAGAAAGAAAGAGAGAGAGAGAAGTAGAAGTGAATCACCAAGAAAGAGAAGGATGATGATATCCAGCTCGGGACCCTGGGTGTGCCAAGCCCATATGAGGAACTCATTCCTGAAGTTATGCCGTGTATTTTTGAGACACCCTGTACACATACATAATAGTGGAAATTATTATATTCAATACACCAAACAATAAGTTTTTCGAAAATTATTATTTTAGGGCCACCCGTAATTTCTTACATATACCCAAATATGTATTATGACTGTAAATTGCGTGTGTTCTCTGGTCGATTTGCCTGTTTTGTTGGATGAAAAAAACCCAGTTTCTTGAGGGGAGAAACCTTGCTATCTACGCCTGAGACCGATTAACTCAGACACGGAGTGAAAAAAGCCCACTAGAGTTCCTCGCGTCATCGACGGGATTCGAACCCGGGGCCGTTTCCACTGGTGGAGGAAGGACGGTGACGCAATAGTTCAATAAAGGAAAACCATAAGTTCAATAAAACTGCTATGTTCCAATAATCGAATTCCCATACATTTGTGTGTATGGTGAATTAAGTTTAGAAATATTTACTACCATGTGTTTAGAATTATTTTCTCCCATATTATAGAGCAAGTCCATAAAAATGAAAGTGGGACATTGTTTTTTGTGGCAGCGTACAAATAAAATCAAATTATTATTTTAGAGTTGCCCGTAATTAAATACATTAACCCGTATTTGTGTCTGTAAATTGCGCATGTTCTATGGTTGATTTGCCTGTTTTGCTGGACGAAAAAACCCCAGTTACTGGGGAGAAAAACCTTGCTATCTACTCCTGATACCAACTAACTCAGCCACGGAGTGAAAAAAGCCCATTAAAGTTCCTCGCGTCGTCGACGGGATTCGAACCCAGGCCTTTTCCACCAGGTGTGGGGAGGACGGTGACGATATCACTGTGCTATCCCCGCAGACATGGCAGCGTACAGGTTCGATTTCTCAATGTACGTGTTTACTCTAATTATTATTATTAGCCATATGGTGCAAGGAAGCCTGAGGCTTATGCCACACCCGCCAAAAAAAAAAAATTTCTGAACTACCCAAGAGGAAGAGAGAGAGAGAGAGAGAGAGAGAGAGAGAGAGAGAGAGAGAGAGAGAGAGAGAGAGAGAGAGAAAAGGGAATCACCAAGGAAAGAGAAGAATGATTATATCCAGCTGAGGACCCTGGGTGTGCCAAGCCTATATTCTACCAGATGTGAGCCCTTGAGACTAATAACTGAGAACACTATGTTCAAGAAAATCCAGATTAATGGCTTCTCTATGAATAAGATGATATTAAGCGTTATTTGAGAATTAACGAAATAAGCTGAACTAGTTTTACATTTTGATTTGAAGAACTACAATTGAAACTGCTTCCTTGAATGAATCAAGAAATTCGAATTTCGCAATCACCCTATTTATTACTCTTTCCCCCATAGCTACGATAAGTTTTATTTAATGCTCATCGATTTCTCAGTATATATGTCAACTCCTACAACTCACGTGTCCGTAAAAATCAGTACACATCCTTCCTTCCAGCAAATGAAAAATCAACCACAGAACACATGCAATTTACAGATAATATATTTACAGATGTGCGGAAATTTGTATATACGGCGCAATATAGCCTTAATCGCGGATTATCTAAAATTCTACTCCAACAAACAAAGAAACAATCTACAGTTCCATAAACTATCTTACGATCGCTTTGGACATTTTTAAGCTTAATCTACTTCAAAAATTATCCTTTTTGAAAAGAATCTTTTCAAAAATAATCCTTTTTGCGAGATATAAGACAAGACTGAGTTTTAGAAAGATTGAAATCAACTAAATTGTCTTTGCCCCACTGGAGAATTACCTGGAGATCGGCATTTAAGGAATTGGAAGCGGATATTTGAGAAGTTTAAGCTGATTGAGCAGGGCAAGGTTTCTCAAACTGAAAAGTGGAATGCAATGTGCTATCATCGGTAAAGCTATGGATAGGATTTATGATCAATGGAAGAAGGTCATTAATATACAAGAGGAAAAGCGTGAGGGAAAGAACTGAACCTTGGGGGGCACCAGCATTAGTGGAGAAGTTAAAAGACAGAGATCCATCTACCATCACCCTCAGTGAGCAATCAGAGAGAAAACTGGATAACCAATTACAAAAAACAGTTGGCAATCCATAAGACGGAAGCTTGTTTAGGAGCTCTTTATGCCAAACACGATCGAAAGCCTTTGAGATGTCAAGAGCAACTGTTTGTGTTTCACCAAAGTTTTCCATTGAATTTGTCCATAAATTCGTAACATAAGTTAGAATGTCACTGACGGAATTCATACTGGCGAAACGTTGATCAGGCGGAAGGTTTCAAGATTAAGAGTTCATGATTAATTTACTTCTCCATTATTTTAGAAAGAGTAGAAGTAATTGGAATAGGACGATAATTTGATGGGACGGATTTTTCGCTCTTTTTATGAACTGGCTAGATATGAGCAAATTTCAAATCAAAAGGAAAAATACATTTGGAATAAGAAAGTGAAAAATGGCCGCAAAGAACAGGAGGAAAATTTAGGAGCACAGGTTTTGAAAACAAGTGGAGAAATACTATCAGTACCTGGAGCGTTCTTAGCCTCACGAGTGTTCAAAATCCTTCTGACATTCTTCTGATGGAAAACCACACGAGACATTGAATGGAGTGTACTTGGGAATAGTAGGATGTGGTTTAACAAGATCGAATTGGAATAAAAATGGGATGCTAGCAGGTCAGCTTTATTCTTGGCTGAGATGACAAGAGAACCATCTGGTTTTGACAGAGGTGGGAGCAGAGATGGGCAAAAGTTGCGCCCAATAGTTTGGCAAGAGACCAGAATGCAATGCTCGGCTAGCATGTGGACAAGAAACAAATTTTATACTCTTAGCCTGTTCAAAATCTAGTTTGGACTGATTAATAACTACTTTACAATTGTTGCGAGCTTTGGTTTATGCAGAAAATGAACTTTCCTGAATGACCATGAAACAAGTCAGTTCTATGCCACCTTAAGAATACCTAAGCGGCTGGAGACTAGGCACCTGCAAGGCGATCTGATTGAGGTGTATAAGGCCTTAAATTGGTTGAGCACGTTGAATTCTGATTGGGATTCTTCCACTTTCTCAGATTACGAACCTGAGGGGCATAAATTCAAATTGTGGAAAGACAATTGTAAAATAGATGTGCGGAAATTTGTATTTAGCCAGCGGGTGGTTAATTGCTGAAATAAACTGCCATTTGTCTTTGTAGAAGTCGATAGCTTAAATAAATTCAAGGAGGAACTGGACAAACATTTAGAAGGAATGGATGTGTGAAATTGTTTTTTTTTTCTTTTTTGCTGATGTTACATAACCCATGTTTAGTCTCCAGAGCAAAGTTTCCGGCATCCCCCTCCCCCCATACTTCTCCTTCAACCCATGCACGGTACTAAGTACTATAGGTTTTGATACCTTGCGTGTTTGGAGTTTTCATAAAAAAAAAAAAAAAAAAACTCATACGCTTGCTTTCTTGCATCACATGCCTCTTTTACTGCTACTAGTACTATTACCCTTACGGTGGCAACGGTCAGTTACGATATACAAAATTCTTCTCTTGAACTACCTTTGCACATTTATAGGAAAAACCGAGGTTTAGATAAAATAAAGAATTCTATTTCTGCGAAAAGTCTGTCCCTAACTTTTCGCAATATAATATACATAACTATATTTATTCTATGGTCAGAAGCATATTAAATATCTCCCAGGGGCTCACATCTGGTGAGTATGGACTTGGCAAACCCAGGGTGTGAGCAGGATATCATCATTCTTCTCTTTCTTTGTGATTCCTTTCTCATCTCTCTCTCTCTCTCTCTCTCTCTCTCTCTCTCTCTCTCTCTCTCTCTGTCACACAGGGTATTTCAGAAAATTTTTTTGGCTGGTTTAGTAAAAGCCTCAGTCTTCCTTGCACCATATGGCTGATAATAATAATAATAATAATAATAATAATAATAATAATAATAATAATAATAATAATAATAATAATAATCTGGTGAGCATGGGCTTGACAAACTCGGGGGCCTGAGCTGGATATCATCATTCTTCTCTTTCTTGGTGATTTCTCTTTCTCTCTCAGGGTAACTCGTGAATTTTATTTTATTTATTATTTTTTTTTTTTGGCTGGTGCCGCATACGCCTCAGGCTTCCTTACACCGTATGGCTAATAATAATAAATAATAATTCTCACTGTACAATTATCCATTACTTTTTCCGCAATTATAATTAGCGACTTTGGGGGCGCTGGTCTCTGGCTTTGTACTGTTGTCTTAATATCACAGGGTAGTGTGCGTGATATGTTACTACTTGGGTTTTGTGGTTAGTATTGTTTATGTTTCTTGATTTTTTTTTATTATTGATTGATTGGTGTCGTGGGAATTACCCATATTGACATATACAGTATATATATATAAATAAATAAATAAATAAATAAGATAATTACAATTACTGGGTTTTTACCTTGTAAACCATATGAATGATTTGTGCTTGTTTGGTACGTAACTGAAACTGGGATCGACAATTGCTAATGTGGTTTTGCTACGGTTTTCTTCCATCCGAGTATGTTTTATGAGATAGGATATTGCTTCAATCGTACAGCTCCTTTGCAATCTGGATTCAGTGTCCGATTAAGGTACGGGCTAGCAGAGCTTTTCCTCCAGCCGCCATTCTTTAAGGGGCATAAAAAGAGAAAAACAATGAGGCGAAAATATCAATATTCATAATAAAGGTCACTGAAAAATCATTGTGCACGGAAATACCTTCTGCCGGCATTGTGTGGATTCGCTACAAGTTTTGGCTAGTTGCTCATTGAAACATGTTTGATTGCTTGACCACATAACTAATGTAGAAATTCTGTTCAATAAATACTGGAATCTAGTCTTCTACCATCAGCTGCAGATCCTTCATTGTTTCAAACAGAATCGGCATAACCTTTTTTTTAAAAAAACAGTTTCAGGTGTTAGCGTAGGAACGTAAAAAAAAAAAAAAAAACTTGATGACAATACATCTGTTTTGAAATGCTAAATTAGCGCCACATATTTCGTGCGGTATTGGTCACTATTTCTTCGCCGTTCACCCCCCCCCCCCCCCGTTTTTCGTTAGAAAGGAAAAGAAAAATGAGAAACTTGGATGTTTGAATAATCACTGTTGATTTGTCACTTGTTTTGTTGCTAATGCATGCAGAGCAACGGTCACCTATATAGCACATTTATTGCACAGTTGAAAGCTGCAGCCTTTTCGGTTTTCAGTGAACTCAAGTTAGTCAGCATTGTCATAAATGAGGTAACACATTTTGCATATGGGAAACCTCATAAAACACTGGTGCTATCAGAAATTTTCATGTGGAATATACAAAATATGAAAAGAGTGCTTTGTCACTACTGTCTAAGACACCAACAATAATATACTCTCACATATTTCATGATACCCATGTTAATGTAGGGGTTTTTGTTTTTGTTTTTTGCCCCATTTGTGTTTGTAATATTCCTTATCACCCTCTTTTTTTTTTTTTTTTCATTGTGTTTCACATGAATTTTTTTGTATGTAATCTGCTTATATACTCTTTTTATTATGTTCTTTTTTTTGTGTTTTCTATTTGTAGTGTTTTTTTATTAAATATAAATAATTAAAATTGCTTGTATGGATTCTTGTTATTTTTGTCTTTATATATTTTTTAAAATGTTAGAATAACGTTAATATTAAAATTAATTAAAAGTTGCCTGTAAACTGCAATAAATTTTGATAATTGATGTTAATGCACCAGGTCACCATTGCACTTCTTCAAAATGCAGCGAGCAAAGCAATTTTCTGCATTTTTAAAACATGAGTGATACACCATGGATACATTTTTGGTCATCAGGTTACCATTGCTTTCTTCAAAATGCAGCAAACAAAGCAACATGATGCTCTTTTGGTCATTGTAGAATGCAGTTAGTGAGTGAAGCAGTGACCTAAAGAAAGTAATCCAATCACTACAGGTTGAATGATGGGTATGTAAGCAGAGCAACCCAATAGTGCACCAATGCCATTATTTCATTACAAAAAAAAGTTATTTTTTTTTTAACCACATTTTTCAAATTGTGGTTTAATATCGTTGTCTTCCAGAAGCTTTACAATTAAAATATACAATTCTGCCAGGTAACATTATTTCTCCTTCATATTAATTCAGATATACTTTCTGGGTCTGGAAGTATTCTTCCATTTTCCCCTGATAGTTAATAAGAAAATAATACTTGCTCAAAAAAATTGAAAAATGATTTATCTGCTCTCTTAAATGTGTGTTTGTAATTGTGAATGTCTCTTTCATTTATAAGTATTGGATCTTCTGATAATCAAGTTAGTTCTTAGTAAAAAAATTAAAAAAAAAAAATTGACTTCATGCATTCTTATAAACCTGACTGAAGCATACGTGTGCACCATTGCATATTGAAGTATACACCAAGCATGCACCAATTCATATTTAATAAATAACTTGACAACCTAGGTGCTATTCTCTTTAAACTATGATATCTAGAAGTTGTGCACATTAGCAGTCATGGGTTTCTGCACCTTTCAGATTTAACAACAGACATTTTTGCTTCATATGTAAGGTTTGACACTCTGATTAAAGTTGCTGAACAAAGAATGAAAAAGCGAAACAAATAATGGAAGACGGCAAGCTCTCCATTTTGAAAAAAAAGCAAGGGTAAGCAAATCAATATTCAAGACTGTGCTCGTAATGCTTAGAATTTGTTCCCCAAGGATTTATTGCTAATGAGATTTTACCATTGAGTTCTGAAGCATTTGATGCAAAAAGGTGCAAATTGTGGGCAGACAAGCAAGTGTTACATCATGATAAGTCAACTCATGTTGTCATATCATTGAGGTAAAATCTGTCAGAAAAATGGATCCTTCAGGTGTAGCATGCTGCCTACCTCTCCTCATCCCAATTTTTTGTTCCCAAATATCAGAATTCTGCTGAAAGAAATACATTTTAGGGCTTTCAAGAAAGACCAACAACACATGTTGAAAGCATTAAAATTTACATCTGTAAATGAATTTTCGAAATCCTTTCAATCGAGACAGAAAAGATTGACCTGGAAGGGGACAAAAGCATATTTAAGTTATATTTTGATTTACTTATAAAATCATTTCTGTAACTTTCTAATCATACCTTGTAGAGCACATCCAGTAATCAATGTTTCAACATGTTTAACCCCAGAGACTCACATCTGGTGAGTATGGGCTTGGCACACCCAGGGTCCTCAACTTGGTATTATCATTCTTTTCTTGGTGAATCCCTTCTACTTCTCTCTCTCTCTCTCTCTCTCTCTCTCTCTCTTTCCCCCCCCCCCAAGATGCTGCATTATCCAAAAAAATTATAAAATGCATTTTTTTTTTATTGATTCAGTGCTAATATTCCTGCAGCAGAACTACAGGTAGTATTAACACTAAATCATATAGAGTTCAAATCAGTTGTAAATATCATAATATTTATAGATTCGCTCTTCTTACAGGCTCTATGAAATACTATTAATGTTGCCTATCCTATCTTATGAAAAATTCATGATGCACTAATTAGACTGAGCTTACAAAACCTAAATCACAATTATTTTGGGTCCTGGAATATGTAGGGATAACTAGAAATGAATAGGCAGATCAAAGAGTAAAAACAGCCACCAAGCAACACATCAATCTTAGTTTCATCTATAGACTACAAACCAGTTGTCAGATTCAGAGTAATAAACAAATTAAACAAGTATTACAGCCATGGAAAACCAGAATAAGAACTGCCTTTATAAGGTTGAATAGGTAAAAAGAAGTAATGTTAATTAGATTATAGATTAACTTTGAATAAACAAATACTAATAGTATTTGTTTATATTCAGAGAATTCTTCAATCAGCAGAGGATTCTTCCCTGTATCCAACGGTATAGCATACTGTGTCAAACAGCGTTTTCTGCATTAGTTAGTACAATGAAATGTCTCTATAGTGGGTACCTTTTCAGAAAATTTAAATTCACTCTCACTAATTATTCACTCAGAGTTTTTTTCATTGATTATCATTGTACATGTGTGTTACAGTTCATTAACTTTTAAATAACAACTTTTAGTTAACACATAGTTAACTTCTAGTAAAAATGAATATAAAAAATAGCTTTGTTTAGAGCATTTCATTTTCATCATGGATAATTAGATCAATTATCCATATTCATCGTCCATATTCATCATTTTTGTTCACACAGAATTCTTTTATAATGTAATAGGATACCGCCTTTAATGGGTCAAATCCCTTCCTTTTTAAATTTCTGTATACTGCCCTCCTGTAAACAAGAAAAATTTCATTTCTTAAAAAATTAGCACACAATTAATGTAATATCTAGGGAAAATCTCAACTATTATTCCAAGAGAAAATCTGCACACACAAATAAACTTTGCATGTAGGGTACATACACAACCACTATTTCCCACTTCCCACTGTTGAGTGAAAGTGGTATGGGTGGGGTGACACAAGGAAATTGTCATTGGCCCTTAGTCAAAAAGCTTTATGCATGCCATTGTCACTGAAACAGTTGTGAAAGCAATGTCACATAAGTGTTTTCATGAATGTACAGTGTGTACACATACTTACCTTTACAAAACAAATGTGTGAAAAGGGTGCACGGTACAAATCTGAAACCACTTCCAAGTAAAAGAGGATATCTTCAGGTTTTTATTCACCAACGAGAAAATGTGCTTACCACAGTAGATGGCAACAAAATTCCATCCTCTTGGATTTGTCATTGTTCAGCAGCTTCTGTATGAGCTGTAACTTGTATATGGTTTCATCCTCACACTATGACATAACATGTTAAAATCTATCTGGATTCACTAAATTACAGTTGCTCAGAGCGAAATGGATACAAAATACAGATTGCGACAGGTTTAATAATAATAGGAAATATACACACGTTATATTAGATTAGATACAAAGCTTTCGGTTTTTTAGTTAACCTTCTTCAGTTGAAATGAAATGACAGTTACAATGGAGGTATGTACTGCCAATCTCGTACGTGAAGTGCGTGGCTAATTGTTTGATGTTGAAGCCTGTGGCCGTGATGTATGTGGATGTGGCCAGCGTTTGTCAGTGAACAGGATCGTTGCTTCGGTGATAGGGTGGACTTGACAACCACTGTTCATGTTCACTGAGGTATTGGAGCATTTGATGTTTAATGACTCCAACCAGGTGCGGCGCAGATAATGGCGGAACTTATCCACAATCACGACATCACGGTGTGGGTCAGTGTCATGGTGGGTTGCCCAAACGTGTTCGGCAATAGCTGAGTGCTCTACATCCGCTAAGCGGATTGTTCTTTTGTGTTCGGAAAGGCATTTTTCGAGCCGTCTCCCAGTTTCCCCGATGTAGCAGCTAGTGCAGTCACGGCAAGAGATGCAGTAGACCAATCTGCTCTGTAGTAGGGAGGGGACAGGTGTTTTTAACTTAGAGATGAGGGATCGTAATTTTCTGCCTGGGAGTTGTATGCACTTTATCCCATGTGATTTTTAGATTCTACAGACCTGTTGTGATAGGTTTGGGTAGTATGGGATAAAGGCGCTCGCGGCTGAGTCATCACCTTGGATGTTTCTGTCGGTCGCATGTCTGTAGGTCACACCTGTCAAGGGTATTGATGGGATAGCCACACCTCGTAAGATCCACCTTGACTTTAGCGATTTCGGCGCGCCTCATTTACAGAGCTAGTGTGTGTCCAGGCGCGAGTTAGTAAGGTTCGTGCAGTGGCAAGAAGATGGCTACGTGTGTGTGTGTGCTGACTGGAAGTTGGTAAATTGGCCAGCACACATAGGTTTACGATGGACTGTTGTCTTCAAGCACGTGCCCTCGCGCCGGACAAGGATGCCTAAGTATGGTATGGTGTTGTTTGACTCTAGCTCGATCGTGAATTTTATGAAAGGTGACAGAGAGTTGAGGTGGTCTAAGATTCGGTCACCTGAATTTCTGGGGATAACTATGAACACATCGTCCACATAGCGACACCAAAAGGCAATGGGATCTGGTACGTTTGTAAATGCACGACCCTCTAATTCCTCCATCGCGATGCTTGCCGTGACCAAACTAACCGGGGAACCCATGGCTGTGCCATGTACTTGCTGGTAAATGGAGTCGTTAAACATGATTGCACCGCCTGTTAAGCACAGTCTGAGGGCGGTGGAGATATCGTCTGGTGTTAGACTGGTTCTGCTGCCAAGGGTTTCGTCACTATTTAAGAGTTGTTTTGCACATGTGATGGCAAGTTCTACTGGGATGGAGGTAAAAAGTGAAACTACATCAAACAATGCCATAACTTGATCTTGTGAGATGGATATGGTACGGATCCTTTCTATGAACTCACTACTGTTGGAGACGTTGTTGGTGGTCTTGCCTACTAGGGGAGAAAGGAGCCTCGAGACAAACTTAGATAATTCGTAACTCGGTGAGCCACAACAGGATACAGTGGGTCTTAGTGGTGTGTCTTCTTTGTGTACTTTCGGTAGTCCGTAGAATTGTGGGATCTGGCAGCCGGAGGCACGGAGGTGATTACGTGTTGTGTTATTTTCTTCTGTTTGAGCCAACTGTTGACGAGGATGTTCACTTTCGACTCCCATCGTTCCAAGGCTTTAATGGGGGGGGAACGGTTAAGGGCTTGTAAACAGAAGTGTCCTGCAAGAGCAGCAAGGCTTTCGTCTCCTAATCTGCGCGGTTCATTACGACTGTTCGACATCTTTTGTCTGCCGGTTGGATGACAATGGATGAGCCTCGTTTCAGTGTCTTAAGGGCAGAAATTTGTTTGTGGCTGAGATTGGAAGAAGTGGGGCGAGCATGGTGTAGAACTGCTGCAGTTTTTAGGCGAATTGTGTTTGCCACATCTTCAGGGAAACGTGTTAAACACGCTTCTACACCTAAGGTAATATCAGTGATCGGTGGGTTTCTTGGTAGAACAACAAATTTCATACCCAGAGTCAATAGGTCTATTTGTTCTGTAGATAACTGTTTGTTGCTCAGGTTCAATACAAAATCTGTGCAACTTGTGGAAAGGGTATTATGCTGATGACGAAATTGATGGGATTCATTAATTAAAGCATCGAACTTACGTTTTTGACGTGTACAATAGCGTTCAGATTCTCTGACGGCTTGGTAGCACAAGGTATAGATTATATTGGTGTAAATAGGATTGGGAACTAGACTCCCGATCCTTTGTATCTAATCTAATATAACGTATGTATATTTCCTATTATTATTAAACCTGTCACAATGTGTATTTTTGTATCCGTTTCGCTCTGAGCAATTGTAATTTAGTGAATACAGATAATAATGAATCCAGAGCGCACAGGCCTCTTTAATCATATGTTAAAAACTGTTGACTATAACATGTTAAGCTTACAACTGGTATATATTGTATGGGTTTCCCTGGGCTTTGCATAAAACACCTTCAAACCAGCTCTGCCACACCTTTACGGACTTTTGTTTGGCCACTACCTCTGCAGGATGGTTGCCCAACCAGACATCATTTATGAATTTTTCATACCATTGCAGAACTGTGAGTCTACCTGGTGGTTTCTTTAAAAAGAAACCACCAGGTTGACTCACTGTTTTGTGCTTAACGGTTTTGCACTTATGTTGCCATATACTGTAGAGTATATTTTTTCCAGTTGGTGAATAAAAATGTGATGATATCCTCTATCATTTAACCCCAGGGGCTCACATCTGGTGAGTATGGGCTTGGCACACCCAGGGTCCTGAGCTGGATATCATCATTCTTATCTTCCTTGGTGATTCCCTTCTGACTCTTGTTCTCTTCTCTTCTCTCACTCTCAGGATAACTCAGAAATTTTTTTTTTTTTTTTTTTTGCTGGTGCAGCAAGAGCCTCGGGCTTCCTTGCACCATATGGCTAATGATAATAATAAGCTGGAAATGGTTTATATCATGTATACTATTCAAACAGTAATGTTTTAGGAGTAATAATGTGAAGGAGAGGTTTGTGGGTGCTCTGTATTTGTGGTCATGGAAAATTCTCATGGTAGACTCCATTGGTTGAGGAGTGGTTTTTTTTTTTTTTTTTGGAAGAAATGTATTATAGCTATATTCTCTCTCTCTTTTTTTTTTTTTTTTTTTTTATGTATGTATGCATGTACCACAAACTGAAACCTGTATGTAGACTTGCTATGGTACTTTTTTCTTTTTTAATTCTGGATTCTTTTTTTATTTTTTATTTTTAATTCTTTTAATTTCATCACTTAGCAAGTTAAATTTTATTGACTTGCTAAGTGATGTATAACAGTGGAACTGCATCAGACAGCCGAAATAAGTTCTTTAACATTTCTTAACAACAGTAGTGATTGTATTAACATATTATGCCATCTGCTCCATGAGTAATCCATGGCCATCGCAAGTCTAACTAGTATTACTGTAATGATCTCTGCCTTCATTGTAAATGCCTGCTGACCAGCAAAAATGAGCATGTTTGTCAATTACCCATGAAAGTGCCCCTTCTGGGGAGGTTGAAAATAGGAAAAGGACACCTATTGAAGTATCTGTATCCATAGAGATTATCCATTTTGGAGAGCTCATCTAACATAATTTTTTATAAAAATTCTTGCCAGGACCCAAGCCTGAGTAAACACAAGAGGCATCCCTTTTAGAGCGGTATCCGTTAAAGGGAGGTTTCTCTGTACTTGTGTCATCCTTGTACCACAGACATTCTTTGGTAATAGAAATAGGATAGCTGATGAACTTTCTTAAGTAAATAAACCTTTACAATCAAATGTAAAATAGTGAAGAACACTATGCAATGTGAAAAGTGAACTGTTTATTATAAACATTTCACTTTTCACATTTCACAGAACACAAAATAAAAAAACTTTGACCTATAAAAATATATGCTCATCCCATCAGTACTAATAAATGTGCAAGTTTTGGTTTATTACAACAGATGTGTCAGTAATATACAAAAACACAAATTATTGGCCAGGGAAAAAAAAATAATAATAAAATTAAAAAAAAAAAAAAAAATATATATATATATAAAGTTTAGACTTTTAAGTTAAAGTAAATCATATAATATGGAGATAGTTGTGAAATAAGTGTTCAGTTATATTATAAAAGCTGTATGGCAAATGTACTTAAGTGTGCAAAGCAGCAACAAAGGATACAAAAGTATATAAGCAAGGTTATGATAGTTCTCTCTCTCTCTCTCTCTCTCTCTCTCTCTCTCTCTCTCTCTCTCTCTCTCTCTCTTGCTTAATTATTATAACCTTGCTGATATATATATATATATACAGAGTTGATTCAGGAGGAATAGTAAATATTTTGGGAGGTTATAGTATCGATTATTCTGAGTAAAAAAGTTCATATAAACATGTGCCCTATTCTCAGTGGATAGTAAAAGTGTGTTTAGGGTCAAACCAAGGAGGTGGGGGAAACCCTTGGTTTCCCCCATCTCCACGTAGTTTACATTGTGGGTGAACCAGTTGACTGAAAAAACCACAGATTTAAAAGTGTTTGGGAATTGTATTTGTGTGGTGTCTTGTACCATTGTTCATCTGGTCATTTAGCTGCTGGACCCCTGCTGAGGCTCAATGTTGTTTGTGGATACTGAGATACAGCTGTTTGAAACTGATACACAAATAATTGACAAATTTTTGACAGTTCACAATAAATGTTCGAAAATCCCACAGCCAACCTCAGTGCACTTTGCAACCGTTGTGGTAATATGGCTTGTTCTTCTTAGGTCCTCTTGTCGTTCCTTTATGAGAGTAGCAGTATCCAAAATGCGAGTGAGCAATTTCGTCTCTTGTATTCATCTTTTCCTTGTATACTGCGCTTTTCATCCATCACTACAAACAAAAATCTAACGGAGCGAGGTCTGGAGATCCTGGCCAATGAACAGGACCACCACAGCCAATCCATCATTCAGGAAAGTTTGAATTACATATTGTATCACCAGATGGGTATAATGTGCAGGAGCTCCATCATGCTGAAATACCTATCAAACCTTGTAGCCAGGGGAACATCCTCCAATAGTAGTGGAAGTTCTTTTTGCACAAATTCTAGGTAAATGGGCCCTGTAAAATGATTTTATAACACAACAGGTCCATTCAACTGATTGTTGATGATACCGCACCACACATTTATAGAAAAGCTATATTGAAAATATATTTCTACAGTGGCATGTAGATTTTCATCTGGCCACCTGTGAGAGTTACGGGTGTTGTTGATACTGTCACAGGTGAAAGTAGCTTTATCGCTAAACAGTATTAATGGAATTAATCAGCGATTAGCATTTACCCACCGACAAAATTCCAATCACTGGGTGCTGTCTCCTGGTTGAGGGTGTTGCACCCACTGTATGTTAAATAGATACAAGCCGTGCTCATGTAATGTATGCCTTACTCTTGTCTGTGGAACACCGATGCACGTAGAAATACTTTGTGTGCTAATAGTAGGACTACAATCTACCAACTGAAGAATATGTTCTATTTCATCCACATTTTGTTCATTTGCACGTTCGGAAGAAATACAAGTGCTGGGAACTGTACCAGTCTCATGCAGTTTGGTGTAAACACTCTTCGATCCGGTATTCTGCGGTTAGGAAACCATCGATAGTATTCTCAACAAGCAGTAATAACACTTCCACCACAAAAACCGTAGACAAACACCATACCAGCATATTCAGCATGTGTGAAGATGCGCGGCATTCTTAACAACACTTCTACCACCAAACAGCATCAGGTTATAACTGCTTCTTGGTCACATCTGATTCAGGGAGCTGTGCGTGTCAGTTTCAAACAGCTGTATCTCCGTATCCATTGAGAATTGGACATGTTTATATGAACTTTTTTACTCAGAATAATCGATACTATAACCTCCAAAAATATTTACTATTCCTCCTGAATCACCCTGTATATATTTTTCAAAAGATAAATTCGTATGTGGAAATGGTGTGTTTCAAAATTAATACTTCAGACTTGTAATTCTTGTAATGTAATGTTACCAACTGGAAAATATAACAGTAATATGACATCATGGATATGTGAGATGCAAATTTGAATATGATAATTATATTGTGTAAAAGGACAGATTTGCCGAGTGGGAGGGGGTGATGCTTTTATTTAAGAATCACAGAAGATTCTGATACAGTATTACCAGTAGACACAGGTTGCCTATGTAACATTGAGCTAGTCTGGTATGACATAAACGGCCACCGGGCTAACTGGGTGGGTAAAGTGCCTGTCTGGCAACCCAAAGGTCGCGTGTTCGAATCCCGCCTTGGGCTTGGATCAGAGTAGAAAATGCAAAAACCTTGGGAGGTGCAATATGGCCACATAAGCCGATGCACCAACAACTAATAAAAAAAAAAATGACATAAACACTGGGAAAACAAAAGTAAGATTTGGAATTTGTTATACCAAATGACTGCGATGAATATAATGAACTACTATACAAATAGGATGGAACAGACAGATTAGATTGCATTTTCATGGGGCTTTCCAGATATCAAATGGAACTTATAGATTGAAGAAGATAAGTGAAAGTAATTTGATGTGTACTGGAATTTTTGATAACTTTAATTCTGAAATTTTCATAAAAATTTCTAGTTAGTTTTTTATAATTGTTTGGGTTAAGCAAACTAAATGTTTGTTTACTGAATATTTGTTTTTATTTTCAGACTGAAAAAAACTACAGTTATTCTTGTTCACTGTAATAACAACACAGTGGAACAATTGCACACACAGTGATCATGAAGGGAGAATGTGTTGTATGTACAGGACAGCCCAAGTACAAGTGTTCAACATGCTACATAAAATAGTAAGTTAATTTTTAGAAGATTCATTTGCAGGTAAAGTAATTTGTGTTTGTTAACATGGACCCTATAGCTGCAGAAATCTTACAAATGTAATTCAAATGTGTATTTATTTATTTTACAAAACATCAATATGTTTTGTAAAATAAATAATAATAATTGAGACAAGAAATTGTTTTATATATTGACTTGATCAAGCAGCATAAGTGTAGAGCAGCTCCAAAGCACATTCCTTAGTAAATGTCATAAGAACAGAGCATTGTGTTGAGGACTAACTGTACTGCATTGTCATTGTGCAACTTAATGTAATAGTGTCAAATTTTTAGCATATGAGATCAACCATAATCTTAAGATATAACAATAAACATAAACCAAATGTATACAAGTTTTGAATAGAAAGAAAAAATTATCTTGCAAGTGTTTTTTATTTTTTTTTATTTAAGCATGTGAGACGGTTCAAAGTACTTATATACAATTTGGATTATTTTTCTTATTAGAGAATTTATTGTATTATTTCAAATTAGCAGAAAGACAAGGCCATGAAGTATGTTGCATCATGTCTGTAATTGTATATATATGTAATTAATTTCTGGGTTGTTTTAAATTACTGCCGAAGCAGCCATCATATATGTGTGCCTGCATGCACATGTACATGTCAGTTTATTGGTGTTTGAAAATTCTGTATATTCTAAAGCAACGGCGGCTAACCTTTTCCTGTAGCATGTCACATATGCTAAGGAAATGTGTCATGTGCCACCTGGGGGCACATGGCACATTCTAACAGATCCATAATCTGTTAGAATCATGCCCCCCCCCCCCTCCCATCCTGATCCATGTCTGTCACCACAAAATATTTCGTGACTGTGAAGGAATTTTAAATTTTATACCAAGTGCCTGTAATAGAAAATAAATTAATTTTACATGTATAAAATAAATTTAATATACACTGGTGTTCAAAGAAAGTGCATTAACCAGGAATTTCACATTTCTAACCCTAGTTCACAATTATATGTTACATTAATGACTAGCATCACAAATAGAAATATAAACAAAAGATTATCAATAGTTAAGGCAAAGCTAAGTAATATTTGACCGGTTCTCCCAAAATGAGCATTTGCAACCTTTATACAACAGTTTTGGTAAACATGACAATTATGGCTGAAATGTTATCAGAAGCCCTCAGTTTTCTTCAGTTTATCATTTTAAATGGAAAACAAAATGAAAAGTTCACCAGGGGCAAACTAATATTTAGTTGAACTGCCTCTGGCCCCGCAGCACACCGTCAAGGCATTGACAAGATCAATTTCTGAAGATAACCAACTGATAGTTCATGGTTCCGAACACGAATTATGGCTTCCTGAAGTTCACGAAGGGTCTTTGGTTTCTTTCTGGCAACTGCAGATTCCACACGATGCCAACAGTTCTCTATAGGATTCAGGTCTGGGTTGTTTCCTGGCCAGCTAACAGTTATAATGGACTGTTCTTCCAACCATTTTTTCACCTGTGACAAATGTAAACACATTACTGTCGAACCTCTAATGCAGAAATGAAGCTAGAGTAACTACAGAAGTTCCTACTTGCACTTTTCGCTCGATGACAAGGATCAGAGTCGTCCTGAAAGATGCAGTTACTTGGCAGGTTGAAATGGTCTCTAATGGTTGGCAGCAATTTGCCTTCCAATATAATCGGGTATCCATTGGCTTTTACGGAACCTTTTACAAATTGCAGGTGACCTACTCTGCGATACAAAATGCACCCCCATATCATTTGGCTGGTAGGGAATTTCACTGTAGACACCATACAGTCTGGATGGTATTCTTCACCACATCTGCAGCAAATCGTTTGTCTCCCATCAGAGCCATGCAGGTTGAATCTCTTTTCATCCGAGAAAATAACTGACTTCCACTGCTCAGGGGTCCATTTGACATGCTCCTTACACCAATCAGTTGGGCCTTTTTTCATTTTTTGTGTGAAGGGCTTCTTAGGACGATGGGCTACAAGTCCATTTTTGAAGAGGCATCTTCTGACTGTTACTGCACTTGCTACCACTCCTGTATGTTCTTCCCATTCTCTTTTCAGCTCAGACAAAGAAGCTTTACGGTTTTTAAGGCATAAGCGCACGTTTTCTTGTTTTGGCGTAGACTCATTTTCATCTGGTTCCTTTTTTCCTATCAGCAGAACCAGTATTCTTGAGTTTGGAAAGAAATCTATTCACTGTCGACTGATTAAAAGACACTCTATAAGCAATATGACGGGAAGAACAATATTCCTCACGTAAAGCAACAATAGCACTTTCTTCGCAGCGTCAACTGCACTTAACTCTCCATCCTGACACAAGCGAGGAATGACTGCAACCCTTGCAGAGTGTGCTTATATAGCTGAAAGTAACAGCTGATGCAATATTACATCATCACCTATGCATGTCAATCTTATCTGATGCAATCTGTAAGAAATATTGCCGTATACTTACAAAATTCGGACAACAATTACAATTTTAAGGGGTGATGCACTTTCTTTGAACACCAGTGTAGGTTAAAAATAATTTTATTTGTCCTAACAAAATCGATGTTATTCACTAATATCCCTACTTGCATGTGCTAAATTAATGCTAAAGGGCGGTAAGTGTGAAATGCAGATTCCCATCATTTTGATATGTGGATCATAATTTCAGACAATAAAAGAGGATTTTAAACTGTAATACAGTAATACCCCAAAGTTACGCGATAGGTGGGTCCGACGAAAATCGCTTAAGTCGAATTCGCGTAAGTTGGGGTACAACTTTGCATATAAATACATATAAATTTTGTTTAATTGGGACCAAGGACTAACAAAAACACTAGTTTAAAAGAAAAATATTTAATAAAATTGCAGTTATTTATACATATTAATACAAATTATGTATTAAAAAAATAAATGAGTTACGTAAAAAAAAAAGTTATTTCAATGTCGATGGCTTCATAAAATCTAACAAATTCGTCTGACGACACAGCACCTTTTTTTCACGCAGAATTTCTTCGTAGCAAGCTAATAATTTTTTATTCCTTGCTTTATAGCTATAATGCGTTCTTTGTTGGAGTCTGTTTTCTAAAATTTTTAAGCCCTTTTCAATTGAGCCGAGACCTTCTGTCAAGCTTGCAATTGTCATGTGCTTTTCTGGTGGAACTGGGGAAGTTCTGGAAAGTTTTTTTTTTTATTCGTGAAAACGATGTAATTTCCGACAAAAGTTGAGCACGAATTGAAACGCACACATATAAATATGACGGTTGGAATGCAAATTCTTGTATATATGTGCAGCTCATGTGGCAGCAAAGTGGAATTTTGTTCATCTTTTGCTCTCACTCTCTGCCATCACACCATATATCGATAGCATATGAAAAACGACCTTGAAGATAGTGGGGCGACAGTGTTGCCAAACGAAAAAATCAAGAGCCGCATAACTCCGAGTTCGCGTAAGGCGGGGTATTACTGTATATGTTTATCTTCGTTTTCTGATTTTATAAATTGTTTATATAATTCTTTATATTTTTTTTTCACATCAGGAGGCATGTCCCTAAAAAGAACTGAACATGGCTCTTGTGTTGTGTTTATTTGGCTACCCCTGTTTTTAAGTCAGTTTGTTTTCTGATAGAAAAGTTCTATTTCCATTTTTTGCCGATTCAGCTTTGGCTAGGAAAACTAAGAAAAAGTTCTATGATTGACAGTATTCAACTCTGTGATAGAACATGCCATTTTTTGTTTTTTTCATGGTGAATTTAATGTACACTTAGACATAGCCATTATTTAGATTTGTTTATTATTATGGGTGGTCAGGAAGAAGATGGCAGTTATCTTGTAAAGTTTATTTTATCAATATTTTTAGTAAATGAAGTTAAAGAAAATTTAACGAGTTTTATTTAATATATTAATTTATAAATAATCATTGTGAGTAATCATAGTGCATGTTTAATATACTTTAATACAGGTTGTATTGAGAAGAGACTTTGGTCCTCCAGTTTCAAAAAATTTGGGTCACTCGATTAGACTCAGTTCCAAGTTTTCAATTATATCCATGTGTATTACGTTCGCCACTTGTTCCGCTTTTTCAGCATGAAGTGCTCAGCAGCCAAGTCTTTTTATTGTTGTGATTCAGTCTGTTTATAGCATATGATAGTGTAAACATGTTATTAGGCTTTTATATACATTCACAACTGAAAAACGGCTGTTTCCATTTTTGCTTTTCGGCAGGGATTTGGAACCTAACCCACCGTATGAGTGGGCCCTACTTAGTACCTTCAAAGCATTGCTTTTAAAAAATGTGTGTACAAGTATAAAAGATGTACACAGGATCTTTTTTTATGGCTTTTTAAGACAGCCAGATTACATTAAAAAATATATTTTTTTAAATTTTAGTAGAAAAGGTAACTATCTGATTGTTAATGGGTGGTAAGGTTTAGCAAGTTTGCACACTGAAAGAGGTTCCTATGGATGGCAAAACATGTTCAGTGAAATTACTATCACCACTCTCAAAACTCTTATTGGGATCACACTTTAAAATCATTGAGGCTGTATGTAAGATAATCTTATTCCTTAAAAGTACTCCTACCTATTTCACCCGTTCAATTTGTGGGTTGTTGTTTCTTGCAGTTTGATTTCTGTGACTAGAGTGACTTGAACATCAAACCTCAGGTTTTTATTTAACTTATTAACAGCCTTAAAATCAAAGTGCAATAAATGCTTTCTGATAAATGAAGATTATCTGAAAAATAGTAAAATGTTTTGTACAATTACCTCATATCGTAACTTTTCTTGTATCCCTTATTCATTATTTGCCTCTCAGCCTTTAATATATTAATTTATTAAAAATTTTACTAGTTATTTTAAGGCTATTTTTAAATGAATCGATTTTTACTTTAAGCTGCAGTGCAATGTGCTATAAAAGACACAAGGAAACAGGATGTGTTCCATTAAATAAAAATTCCCAAAGTCTGAAGCAGCAGAGGGAAGGTAAGATTTAAACATTAAATATTTGATAAATGAGCTTTAGGAGAAATTTCTTTAACCCATGTGCTGGCAACAAAATTTTAGCTTTATTGAAACCTACTAGATGATACATTGCCCTTGATCGGTACTTTCTTGCATCACATGCCACTACTACTACTTTCAATTTACTAAAATTTTATAGGTTATGTTTTGGGTCCTCTCTGGAACCCTTATTCAGGCCAAATGGGGAGCTGATGGTTTTTAGTAAGGAGTATAACGTGGACACTTTCAACCATTCCAAGGTACATACAAGGAACAAGGAATAAAATAAATTTTTTATTAAACTGGGTATACTAGGTGAAGGGATGTAAATGAAAGTATTGGATCGAGTATGATTCAATAAAAATAAAATTTTTACCAACACATGGATTAAGTCTTTCCTCATTTAAAATACTTCAAAAACTTCCTTGTAATATCTTTTAGTAATTACATTAGTTATAACTAAAAATAAATGACTACCTTGCTAATATCCTGATAATATAACCCCAGGGGCTCACATCTGGTGAGTATGGGCTTGGCACACCCAGGGTCCTGAGCTGGATATCATCATTTTTCTCTTTCTTGGTGATTCCTTTCTACTTTTGTCTCTCTCTCTCTCTCTCTCTCTCTCTCTCTCTCTCTCTCTCTCTCTCTCTCTCTCTCTCTCTCTCTCTCTCTCTCTCTCTCTCTCTCTCTCTCTCTCTCTCTCTCTCTCAGGGTAATTAGTTGTGCGTGGAAGACTACTGTATAACTTGGAGCAGTATGGTATTAATGGCAAGTTGCTACAATGGATAAAAGGGTGGTTGAGTGGGAGACAACAGAGTGGTAATCAATGGACTTTGTGGACTAATGTTATTAGTGGAGTCCCCCGGGGTTCTGTGTTTGGCCCGCTGTTCTTTGGATATTGTGATATTGATGAAGGTATATCAGGCTTAATGTCCAAGAATGCAGATGATACAAAGGTTGGCAGGGTTGTTAATGACAGTGTGCTGCTACAACAGGATCTAGAAAATTAGGGTAGATGGGAAGAGAAGTGGCAACTGAAGTTTAACGTTTTCAAATGCAAAGTACTGCATATGGGTAGAAGTAACCCCAGAGGAACGTACAAACTGTGTTGTATTACACTTAACGTGGTAGAAAATGAAAAAGACCTGGGGGTAATTATGCAGTCAGATATGAAATTTTCTGGGAAATGCAGACAGGCTGCAAGAGCTAGTCATGGGGTTTTGTCAATGATATTCAGGAATTTTGCTAGCAGGGAAAAGGAGGTGATTATCCCTTTGTATAAGGCAATGGTCAGGCCATGCCTTGAGTACTGTGTACAGATCTGGAGGCCTCATTTTAGGAAGGATGTAGATTTGTTGGAATGTGTACAGAGAATCGCAACAAGGTTGGTGAGGGGAATGAAGGGATCCTCTTACCAAGAAAGGCTTAAGTTCTGCAAATTGCAGTGGCTGAAGACTAAGCACCTGCGAGGTGATCTGGTTGAGGTGTATAAGGCCTTGAATGGGTTGAGCATGCTGAATTCTGATGGAATTCTTCTGTTTGCTCAGATTACGAACCTGAGGGGGCATGTTTGCTAAACCATGTTGTTTTCCTGCTTATCACATCTATTGGCATACAAAAGCATGCAGAACTTAGTTTTCTCTTAGCTATATACAAAAACAAGTAATATAAAAAAAAATTTTTTTTGAAGTCAATTCCTACTTAGGTTAACAACGAACTTTCGACTTTCAACTTCAAAAATTTATCAAAAAATTATTGATTTTCGCAAGAATTGAACTCGCATTCTTCACCTTCACGTGAAAAATACTGAAATCCTTGCATTTTACCGATTGAGCTACTGCCTGTTGATTTCAATTTTATTCCTAAATTTATATCCTGCTAAATATCTTAAATAAGAGAAATTTTTTTCTCCCATATAAAATTAATTAATTAAATTAAATTAATGAATTAATATTTAAAAAAACTGTATTAACATCAAGTGTCATCCACTACAAGTTTAAAAAAATGTATTTGAACAAGATATATAATTATATATAGGGAGAGTGTGAACTAATAGTAGGAATTGAATAAAGCTTTTGCCAACTGGTGTAAATTAATATTTTATAGCTCTTGGATGCCTGATGTTTCTGCTATAAATTTTGTGGGTTTGTTTCACCACTGGGTTGTCAGGTCCTACACTGACAAATAGGGAATCTCTGAAGTAATTGTTTCTTCAGTTGCTTCAGAGATTGCCTTTGCTGTTTGTTTGAGATGTAAGTGCAGCGCTGAGAAAACTTATGGTGACTTGTTTTGCAATATGTGCGATTTAATGAGTCATTTTTTAGCAAATTTAGTTTGTTTTTAGTTATGTACCGAAATGAGCCTTTTGCCAGCAGGTGCATAATAATATTTAATAACTTTTTGTGCCTGAAATTTCTTCCCCAAATTTATTTGAATTTGTGAAAACTTAATTATCCTTAAATTTAAGTGTTATTTATAAAGTTACATTTGTAGGTCCAGAAGTAGAAATAGAATATGAATTTGAAACAGAAGATACCGTTCCTGTTGAAAGGCTGAAATTATTAGGTATATGGAAGCATTTTATTCCCACTATTTAAAATTTAATTTGCAAAAGTAGTATTTAGTATTAAAAATAAATATGTATATATAGTGCAGTGGTTTTCATCTGGGGTGCCGCAACAAAATTCCAGGGGTGCCACATAATTTGGGTTTAAGTTACTTAAACTTATTTTTATTTTTTAATTTATATGTTTATTTCATTATAAAATTGTGTATATTAACTTTTTAAT